>NW_016158264.1:112030-149850 GCF_001687245.7 Rhagoletis zephyria | reverse complement strand
TTTATCGGTTGAATTTCAACCGCTGGGCGAACACTAGTATATATAATTTGTCTGGAGACTTCAACCGTAGAAGTCACATAAAGTATCGATGTAAATATCGACCCATCCCTATCTCAGAAAACTTTTCAAGAACGCCCTACTTCAGAATTCGATTGAAGAATGCGCTATTTCAGAAGAAGAATGCCTATTCAAAAACATCCTACCTCGGCACATTTTCAATGTATTGTCAGCTGAGATAGGGCATTTTTGAAGCGAATTTTGAGTTAGGACGTTCTTCAACCAAATTCTGAGCTAGGGTCTCAATAAAATCCTGAAATATGGCGTTCTTCAGCCAAACTCTGAAGTAGAGCGTTCTTGAAAAGTTTTCTGAGATAGGGCGTTTTCGAACCGGCTGCCGAGATAGGTCGATCTTCCACTCAGGTGACGATATGTACATTAAAGTGGTCCAAAAATGTATGTAAAAAAAAAAAGATCGGATTTTTAATGCCGCCACCCCCTAGGATTGTTATATACCGAAAAAATATACCTATATTTTTTTAGTTTAATAGTTAGTTTAATAATAATAATAATAATAATAATAATAGTTTGGCGCTTACACATATGTTAGTGTTTGGCCGAGCTTCTCCTCCGACTTGTGGCGTGCGCCTTGATGTTGTCACACAAAGCGGAGGGACCTACAGTTTTACGCCGACTCCGAACGGCGATTGTATTTTTATGAGAAGCTGTTTTTCATGGCAGAAATACACTCGGAGGTTTGCCATTGCCTGCCGAGGGACGACCGCTGTTAAGAAAAAACCGTATACTTTTTGGGATGTTGCTTTGACCTGGGCTTGAACCCAGGTGCTGATGTGTGAAAGCGCGCACTGCTTACCACTACACCACAGCGTAGTTAGTTTAGTAATAAAAAATTATTTCCGTAGTGCTCAAAGCGCTCAAAGTTTTCCATGTATTTTATATGGAGAAAAAACATCTTTTCGTAGAAATAGTGTAGAATTCTTGAAAATCAATACTTTTCGATCCGAAAGGTTTACTTATCTTCAGGAGATTCGCAGTAATAATACTCAATTGTTTCTTTAAACATTTTTTCATGGGAACTATATTTTATAGGTTCTCCAATGCCCTTAGAAAATACAATGGGGGGACCAATAAAAAATCTTTAATCATAAAAAATGGTTAAATAAACAACTGGATATTAATACTGGAAGTCTCCTGAAGAGAACCACAGTTTTCCGGTCGAAAAATATTGATTTTGAAAAGTTTTATACCATTTCTACGAACAATTGTTTTTCTCCATATAAAATACATGGAAAATTTTGAGCGCTTTGAGCACACCCAAATTTTTTTTGATTTCAAAATAAAAAAATAGGGGTATATTTTTTTGGATATAGATCAATCCTAGGGTGTTCCGGCATTAAAACTCCGACTTTATTTTTTTTGACCACTCTAATGTACATACCACGATCACGGCCATGGTATTGACGTTATTGGATAAATTGTTTGATGTTGTCCGGTCTGGTCTACCTCGAAGCGCGTAGTATACTCGCATCGAAACCCGATACTAAGGCAAATTTTGCTTCAGTAATTTTTTCTCCACTGTTATTCCTAATATGAATTAAGGAAGGGAATATAAGCTTCAATTCCAAAGCAGGTGGAAGTCCAGCTCTGTTATTGAAGAAAATAAACAAACAACAAGTAAGAAAGTCTAAGTTCGGGCGGAGCCGAACATTAAATACCCGGTGCAAGTATTAAATTCTCCTTACCGAAATTAAATTTCGAACTATTTAAGTTTCAAGGATTTTTGAAATTTACCGTTATATGGTAAGCGGCCGTAATTTTAGTCCGATTTTTAAACACTTTCCAATGTTTTGCTTTTATGTGGCAAGCACAATAACATACCGAGTTTGGTACAAATTGGTAGAACGGTTACCGAGATGCATATATGTGATCATAAGTGGGCGGATCCACGCCCATTTTCCAAAATTTTACCATAAACGTATTTCTTGGTAAAGGATTGTTGCAAGCATCAATCGTGAGTAAATTAGCTTTAATATTTACTGGTTTATCGAAGATTTCGTATTCCTCTAAATAACCGTTAAATGGGATGTGGGCGTGGTTATTGTCCGATTTTAAAAATTGTCGACCATTTCGTATGAAAGAAATTGGTACAGCGGTTTCCAAGATATATCTACACATGCTACCAAAAATTTATAATATTCTTATTTTTCGTCTTAAAATTATTGTAAATATCAATTTTGAGTGAATTATCTTCAGTAGTTACTAAAATATCGCAGTTTTCGTATTTCTGAATACTACCGTTATATGGAAGGCAGGCGTGGTTATTGTCCGATTTTGCCCATTTTCAATACCATCCGTCCTACGCCCGAAAGAAGTGCACTTACCACGTTTCGTTAAGATATCTCAATTTTTATTTACTCGAGTTATGATGTGCACAGACGGACGGACGGCCGGACGAACGGACAGACAGACACCGCCTAATCGATTTGTCTTTTATTCTGATCATTTATGTATATATTTGCCAAATCTAATTCGATTCGTTTTGCCTGTTACAAACAACCGTTATGTGAATAAAGTTGTAATACCCTTGGTCACAAATGCGCTCGGGTATAAAAAGATTACTCTAAGAGTTAATTAAAAAAATTCTTGTAAAAAACTGAAATATTCCAGCAAATTTAAACGCCATCTTTGCATTTAATAATAATAATAATAATAATAGATTGGCGCTTACACATATGTTAGTGTTTGGCCGAGCTTCTCCTCCGATTTGTGGCGTGCGCCTTGATGTTGTCACACAAAGCGGAGGGACCTACAGTTTTACGCCGACTCCGAACGGCGATTGTATTTTTATGAGAAGCTGTTTTTCATGGCAGAAATACACTCGGAGGTTTGCCATTGCCTGCCGAGGGACGACCGCTGTTAAGAAAAAAAACCGTTTTCTATATTTTTTTGATGTTGCTTTGACTAGGGCTTGAACCCAGGCATCTTTGCATCTAGTCTGGAGAAAATTAAATGTCAAAAGAAAAATAATTATATTTCGCGGTATCTAGATACTAGAAAATCTTTAATATCTTAAATGGCTTTTTGAATTTCTTTTAGCAAAATTTCATCCGTATCATTTCGTGTTTCCATACTCTTCACGCTTCCAATCGTATGTGGAATTCTACCAGGTCCAGTAGTAAGGAGACATTTTTGAAGCTATCGTATTTAAATCTTTGGCTCAAAATTTGTGTACGTAATAGTACATTTCCACTCCACTGAAATATTCGGAAGAAAGATTTTTCTTAAACGAGATTAACCTTTTTGTAATCTTTTCAAATTAATTGTCTTTGTTAACTGTCATTCATCATTAAACATATAGTTTGGAGTTTGGGATTCCCAGATATTAGTTAACTTCTGACATAAAAAAACAAAATTTAACTTATTTAGTTCATAACGAATACCTTCATAGCCAAAAGTATCGACATTAGTAGGTATTGATACTTTAGATCCGATATTTGTCATCTTTCGATACTACTTCCAAGTAAAAGTATCGATACCTGCATGATATCGTTTCATCCCTAAATAGTCAAATCACCTGGCTCGTTCAAATATGTCCTGGTGAAATATTCATTTCCAATACCATTATGTTTTGAACCGATGATATACATATGCACGTGTGTATGTACATTAATTATGTGGTAATATACATACATATGTACTTCCTAAAAGGTGCAAATACAAAGCTATGGGCTAACTAATTAATGAATAAAGGTGTCTGTTAGAATTTTAGCCTTTGAAAACTGTCGGCAATGGTATTTTCCGAAACAAAAAACTGAAAATTTAACGCTTCGTTGACAACGCACTTAGGCGCTGAGGTGGTGTGTGAACTTGTCTAATTAGTCGCTCATAAAAACTGACAAACTATCACCGAAATAAAATCGTCCACTTGATATCGGGTAAAACAACAAAAACTTACTACCCTTCAGCGCACTCACTGGTCAACTGTCTACCAAACAAAGTTGTCCGGCGGATAGCATTTGTGGAAGTGAACTAGAACTAAACTGTTGTACCAACTAACCACTGGTGCTACTTGTTCATTGTCGCTGTACCGTTGATTATGTTTCAGTTTTTAATGTATTTAATAGCAACCATTGAGATGTACATACATACATACATATGTATGCGTATACTCGTACTATATACACACGTGCATACATATCTCTGCATTGAGCTGCGCAGACGAAGCGCGACAGCCGCAGCCGGTTAACTTTTGACTTTTGTGCCTATGGAAGCCGCAAACATTTTCAATGACAGGTTGCTGCAGTGTTGCAAGGCAAATGTCAAGGGTAGCTGTTAGTTAATGCTGCAACGAGCTGCACTTCTTCTGTGTGTTCATGAGAAAGTGTGTTAGTATCTGTGCGAACTGCACATTTCTCACTGACATCATTAGTATATGTTTGTATATATGTAAGTAATTATGATAATTTAGAGCGAAATAAGCAGGAGGGTTTTGAAGAGAAAAGCGAAGGTGAAGAAAAGCAGAAATCGAAAGAAAAAATTAAAATATGAATTCCCGCTTGCTATGCTGTTGTGTTTTTCGTTTTCTTTGTGTGTGTTTGTGTTTTTCGCAAGCACTGTCTACTGGCTGCACATGCAACATGCTACATGACTTTATGGTGCCTCGCAGCAGTGCGAGTACTAGTGAAAAGGGATTATTTAAACAAGTTGAATTTTTTTATTTTTGCGCCGCAGACGTGTTGTCCGACCATCGGTATGTGCACCAGTGTACGCAACACGCATTCCAGCTGACATTAACTCTTCAAAAATTAAGGCACAAAACCGAGAGCGCAACATCAGCAATATATAGTATATAATATATGTACGTTGCGACAACTGCAACTAAGGACTCTACGTCTGGCCGTGGGGCTGTCTGGCTTTGCTCTTCAAGAAATTATACCTATAGTGCGTGCTATTCGTTTAGAACTAGTTTGCGATAACTAGTTTATCCATTATTACTAGTTTGCCAAAATTTTTCTTTACCATATAACTAACTGGTGTGAGTCACTGTATGTAAATACATATATATTTCTTTAGAATATGTATCAGGTATATAAGGAAACATAAATTTTTGAAATACCTTCTCATCACGATTCACAATAGAGCAGTTTTTTCACTTTTTCATGACCTGCAACCGAATTCCAACATTCGCGATCGCAAATTTTGGTCGACAAAAATCTCCAAAAACTAGCCGGCGCCTAACAACATGCAACATCTAGCTACATGCTCCTCATATTGCCAGATTTGGCGGTTTAAACATTACATCTGCTAATTTTTCATGTTATATAGTTTTAGGGCCCATTGCTTTTTATTTTTTTTATCTATGTTACCGCATAACTTTGGACCACGTCAACCGATTTCGATAATTCATCGGAAAGGTAGTGTCTTAGAGGTGGTCCCATACTAATCTGGTTAAGATCCGATCAGTGGATCATGATATATATATATATATATAAATATTTTTTTTTTATATGAGAGTTGAAGTCGGTTTTTTTGCTAAAAATTACTTGTTATTTAGAGAATTTTGGCGACGAAAATTTTGTGTAGCGATTGTCAGAATGCCACTGCGAAGTAAACTCGGATAAATACCCGAGTTTATGTGGTTGCTTTGCATGTATTTCGTTATTTTACCGAGCGTTCTTTTATAACTCTTTTGCTCATAGCAGTTGTCCAACTAGTTAGCCTTCACATCAGCTTATACCAGTTAATCTACTAGAGCGGTTTTTGGGTACTTTGGCGCTTTGCTTCAGGGATGTATTATGTACTTTCGAAGCATGTGCGTGCAGACAAATTACGCGCAGTGAGCGCAGTCATAGTATTCGTCCCACTCCGCTTACATTCATTCCTCGCAACGCTACACATACAATATAATTAAAAACATGTTATGTTTATGGTTTTTTGGTAGAACTTTTTTTTTTTTTTGTTTTAATTTCTTTTTCTTCGCCAAAAAGGGTTAAATTGTGCATCATGCCGTGACAGCAGCTACAATTTCGGTTACAACAACACAATGCTACATCAGCACATTTGCCGCCGCGCATTGCCTGCAAGTAGCAACATGTGTTGTGCATTTTTCTTGGTCGGCGTCGAACGATGACGCCTTAAAACAGACAACTCATTTTATGCTCTTCGTCCATATGTCCCCGCCTATCTGTTGGCTTTATTGCTACCATGAAAGTTGCTGATGCTGCAAATGCTTGTTTATTGTTACTCTTGCTGTTGCTGCCGAAAATTTCCCTGCTTTGTGGCATTTAATTAGCGCGTAATTATTGAGCCGCGCTCGAAATTTATGTTGAAAGATTATGGTCAGCAGTTGAACATGTCAACATTGAAAAATCTGTAGTGCTGACATGTTAATTGGACTGCTTGGAATTGCTGAACGTGCTTGCATATGCACTGTCTGTACATACATATCTATATATACATATGTACGTAGTATATACAAGCATACAACCATGAATTCTTCAAACATTTTCTGCTGCAACGAAATGAGATGGAGGGCGTTGCAGCTATCGTTGTCAGCATTTATGGTCCATCAGCCAAATGTGTATTTAAGTGAAATTTGTATTGTTTCTTTTTTTAAGTTGGAGAGTCATTAGCTAATGACTTAAGGGGTCTGTGGGGTCAACACTTTAGTGATTTGTTTCGTTTTTGCTTTTTAATGGAATTATGTTTTAAGCCTTTAGACTAGGCCAAATTTATATTTTTCTTGCAGTCGTTGCTATCTGATTAAAGTAAGGTTCGATACTATATAAGGGGCATTCCAGTTCAATAAGCCTTAGCCGTTTAGGTTAAGCAGAGTGAAAAATTATTATTGTTATTTTTGCTCAAAAACTTTCTGGTTCGATGTGGTGAGAAGGATATTTCTGTGCACTTTTCTTTATACCTTTTTGGTCTCAATCAGAGCTGGGTACTTTATGATAACGATTACATCTCAATTACGATTGCTTAATTGTAATCCTTAAATTATATATGACTACGATTACATTAATTGTAAACATAAATGTAATCATTACGATTATAATTGTAATCTTAAAAAAACTAAAAATTTTAAGACTAGAATTAAAGTAATTGTAATCATAAAAATTACGATTATGAAAACTTTAATTGTAATCCTAAAAATATTAGAGGTATTCTCAAAGTCTTGCAAGGCTCTTGCACGGTGCATGGATTGCACGGTTTGCAAAGCTGTGCCGTAGCAAATCAGGTTTTTAGGTTTAGTTAGTTTCAGGTTTAGTACTCGTAATCATGAATAGCTTGATTGCGCCTCCCTTAGTTGTAATCCTAAAAATTTAACGATTACGTCTACTGTAATCGTAATCCTAATTTTCGCGATTACAATTATTGTATTTGTAATCATACCATGCAAAGGATTACGATTATTGTCATTTTAATCATAGAAACTACAATTTCGATTACAGTAGTCGTAATCGTCAAATTTTAAGGATTACAATTAAAGTAATCGCAATCAAGCATGTTATAATTTCAATTGCAGTAATCGTTATGCTGAAATCTTTCGGGATAACATTTACAGTAATTGTAATTTCCTGTTTACTAGTATTTCATTCTTGTTTGTAACATATACATATTTTCACCAGGATGTTAAAAGAATAAACTGCAAGTGTTGCACTCATTTTATAAAACAATCCACAAGATTTCGCTTACCTGGAAATTATTATTTTCTTAAAATTGGCTGCATATTTAAACAAGTTTTTTTATCAAGAATAAAATTTTATTTATTTTATTTTATTTTAACTTCATAATTTTATTTTTTGTGTGTTGGAAATCGTTTACTTTCGACAACTGGTAGCTGTATTTCATAGAATACCAGCCAAATCAGGGATGATAAATGAGTTTTTAATTTTTGTACCAAATGGACAAAAATAATGTACTAAATCAGCCGAAAAAGTACCAAAATTTAAAAGACCAGACAGACATATGTATATGGGTAATTCCCAAACAAAGTGTTTATGGCAGGTATTTTATATAATTTTTTTAAGATTTATAATCTTATCCTCTAAAATCGTTTATTGACGCGAATACGAAACTGCTTTCAGGCTCTTCAAAAATTAATTTTTGTTCTTATTTTTGCATTTTTGTAAAATATTTTCCAGAATGTAACATTTGCATATAACTTTTAAACTCATGTATCACATAAGCCAATGTTGGAGGGTTTTTCCGCCTCCTTCAAGACTTTAACGGGACGTTTTTCTTGAGAGGCAGGTTTTTTGTTTAATCTTTCTTCAGCAACAAATTCCCATATATGCCATTTGAACACTTTTGGAGAAACAAGCGAATTAAATAAAAAATCCTTTTCCACCTAAAAGTGACCACAACTTTTTGATGATTTTAAAAAGTCTTTCGTTTTTAATAAACACCACACATTTACCCGTCTAAAGTAAGAAAAAGATGTCTGCATTTTTATCCACAAGTCGTATTTTTACATAATTTGTCGTAATGCTGTATTTTGACAAGATTGTATCAAAAATGTCGATGTAGTACCAATGTACTTTTGGGATCCAAAATGTATCAAAAAAGTACAATTGTACCATCAATTTCATCACTGAACCAAATACTATGAAGCATGTTGCTCACACAGAATTTAACTGGTCTTCAAGGCACACATATGGTGTTTGCTCGGCTCTAACTAACTAAGAATTTTAGATGTAGTGAGAGGGAGTGCAAACAAAAATACTTTAAATGCGCAGCAAAGCACTCAGGGTATTTGCAAAGCACTTTGGGTATTTGGCTCGACCCTATTAAGCTGGCATTTCAGGGTATTATTTTATATATATTTTAAAGTTGGGGGGCTCGAGCACCCCCCTGCCCCTACCTGGCTACGCCCATGGATAGCGGTAAGCTATTTTTCCTTACTACTCCTCACCAGTGTTGATATTTTAAGTACAATTGTATTTTTTCAGTACAATTAATTTTAAAAAGTACAAAAGCAATTTGCCGATTTTAATATTAGTAATATTAGTCTTGTGCGTTATGGTAATTGCGATTTCTTATTACCGGCGGGTGAAATATCCCTGATAGCTATTTATTTTGAAAAAAATCTTTGGAATGCAATTTACCTAATGGCGATCCTGCAGACATAGAAGTAATTGAGCAATTCGGGGGTTGAAAATAAAAAAATGTATGTAAATTTCATGCGTTGAAATTAAAAATGTATATTGAGAATTGCCATAGCGATTTCATTTTATGTGATTTATTTGCATTAATATGAACTGAGCTATATAGCGTATTAGTTCTTTATCATTATTGTCTTCATCATTGACAAAATTACACGGTCACCCGGTATTTATTTTATCTGTTTTTCTAATGAATTTTATTTTATAAAATTTCAGCTCATTGTGAAAAACCTTACAAAGAAATCCAGACTTGAAAGGTTTAAAAAAATCAACAACAAAGGTGCAAGTTTGAAGTGTCTTAAAAATACCACTGATTTTTGGAATTTCTTTGTTTGCGGTGTTGGCACTTTCTTCCATATAATGAATGTTCGCATTTTATTTTATATGAATGAAAATACGCAGCACCGTTGTTGATATTTTTGTTCCATATTTTAAATAAAGTTTTATTTGTAAAGTTTTTGTTAGACAATGAGCTATGCCTTTATAAAAAATAATAAATAAAATTAATTTGGAAAACATATAATATATAGCCCATTTTGTCGCGGGGTGCACTTTTAGAAATGTGAAATATAATTCAAGAATTTATTTTCAAGAGTGAAAGAATTTCAACCATTAAATTTAAGAGAACTTACAATAAAATTTAAGGACACTGTTTACTCTTGGAAGAACTTAACTTTCAGCTACACTATTTGCATTATTTCCGTTTATATTCTTTTTGTGTGTAAACAAAGTGTATTGAACTTGATCTGTACTCTGTATGCCCTCCAGCCTTTTCTTTGTCAATTGGGACAAAGGCAGCATAGTAATCAGAGTGCAAAATAAGAGGCCTCATTATTGCTAATTAAAAGGAATTTCGAATAATCGAAAGCTGGCTGGCGTTGCCAACAAGCTTTGATGTCTTGGACACGTTGAACTTTCAACTCTGTTAGGGGGAATGGAGTAAAAGGCAAAATTCACCGCACGAGGGACGTCGAATGGTGGAAGGGTAGAGAAAAGTAGGCATATAGGGTGGATAGCGTGGTAAGAAGCCGATGGGAGCCAAGTCACAACGGGCCAAATACTCAACCGTGCAATAATTGCTTTGACTCGCAGCCAACTTCCTGCCTTAAACCAATGACAGTGTTACCGAAACCAACAGCTACCACAACAATAACAACACTAGAAATCAACTTGCTTGTTTCAGCAGAGAAAAAACGCGAAACAGAAAGACTCAAAAAAGAAGCATGACAAGCTACTAGCGAATTCTATAGGCAGCAGAATACATATAAAAAGCGCCCAAAAACAAAAGTAGGTGATATCACTGAAAACTATTGCAGACGCGGGAGGAGCCGAAAACTAGCTAGCTTGTGAGCAGCGACGAATTTTTTATTTTCCTTCTTTTGGCATTTGCAACGCTTTTGTAATAATTTCGTCTTGTTTATAAGCCACTGCAATTGCAGTTGAAAGTTGCACCGCAAAAAGAAGAATCAACGAAGTACTTTCAACATGAAGAAGCGAGCTATGCCAGGAAAAAACAGATTGTAGAAATGCAGACAGCCCACAACTACATACTACAAATGCAAGCCAGGAACGGGGATGAGATGGCCACGACGGCAACACAAGACGAGTCAAGTTGGCTGCCAACACTTAGCACAGCAACAAAAAAAAAAAACGCCTAACAACATAGAAACTGAGCAGCTGTAACATCACACACAAACCCAACAACAGCAATAAAAGCGAGCAACAACAATAAGAACACAACTGTACAAAATGTATTGCATCCCTTTGCAATATAGTAATCGAGTGAAGCGCATTTGCATGTTGATTGCAATAAAACAAGTGCACTTTTTTCGCCTATTCTACTGCTACTGGCTCTGCCACTCAAAGTCTGGCCGGCTTGCGCTGCCAACCCACCGCACAGCCACGACGACTGCTTCACCTTTTGCCGCCTCTTCTTATGCCCCCGAGTTTTCCTTCTACCCCGCCTTTTGTCGTGTTTTTTTAGTGGCTTGGCCATTTGATTTTTGCTTGCCTTGGCAGCCCAAAGAAAGGGAAAATGAGTGGGCAAAACTCTTTCTGTGTAATTGTGTTTGTATTTGTCTTTGCCCTCCGTCTATTTAGCTCTTGTTGGCTTAAGCCAGTAGGATCTGCATAAAGTGGCAGTAGATAGAGGGGGTCAAAGAGTTAGGGATTCCAAGCGTTTATTTAGTCAAATGTATGGCGAATCAGTCAGTGGTTTTAGTAGTTCACTTCGATGCAGTTTAGTTCGCCTTAATTATTGCCTTTCGTTCTCAACTCAGCTCGGTCTGTGTCTTGATTGCAATTTGATTTTTTCTTCCTTTTTCGCCCGAGTTTTTATACAGCATTTGTGCAATCTTTTTGTGTTAAGCATTTATTGTTGCTTTTTTTTGCATGTGCATACCTATTTTGTAATTTGGACATGTTTGTCTTCTTCTTCTTCTACTTCCTCGCTCTTTCCTTGCCAATATCGTTGCATTTCACCGATTTGCATTCAACGCTGCATTTTTGACTTTGCTTTTCCGCCGTCTCGAGTTTTTCGACAAAAGCAAGAATAAATGCAGTAAAAATGTCGCAGAAGGCTGAACAAAAACAAAAAACATAAAAAAATCGCAATCGTGTGTAAGTTTGGCCACACAGCAACGACAATGGCACGGCCCCATTGCCATCGCTGCTTCTCTTTATTGCTGCAGCAGTTTCCTTCATATTACTTAGTTACTAAATCGTAGATTTTATTTCCCAAACTCACCGCAGCGTTTATTTACTTCATGGTTTGTTGGGTTTTTGCCAAGCCACAAGAACCGCAGCCGGCAGCAGCAACAGTGGCAGCTAAAACAGTACCAGTGTTGCCAATGAGAACTATGGCACTCACTCTGGCTGACATGTCGCAAGTTGCATTGCATTGCTGGTCGCTTTTGTATATAAAAACTATTTCTCCTTTTTTGTGTGTGTACTTTTTCGCCTCTTTCGAGCCATCCTTAAACACTTTTCGCGGTTTGCTGCATTTTCGCATTTGACTTACGACAATTCGCACAATCTCTGCTGCTGCTGCCGCCGATGGTTGTCTCGCATGCAGCTGCCGCATTGCAGCCATAGTTGCAACTTCAAGTCCAGTATATCGCTGTGCTTGTCGACTGCTTGGCTGCTGGCTGTTGGTGCACTGAACCATTGCTGACGCTGCGTTGGGTTTCTGGTTGCATTCGCGGAAAAAGATTTCGGCTTCTGTTGCTGGTGCTGGCGTCTGTGTCTGGGCGTTTTGAGGCGTTTTGGTTTCTGGTTGTATGGCTGTTGACTTAAGATAATGCTGCTTTTGTTGTTGCGCTTTGGCCTAGCAGTGGTGGCGTGCAGTTGCGAGGACTACTACAGTTGCAACGAATTGCTAGAGTTTTGCAATAGTAGCTGGCAGAGTTTAATGAGGATTATTAAAGAACTGCGGAAATTGAAGCTATTTCCAATCAAGGATTTATTTTTACGAAGAGTTAAGTCTACTTCCCTGAAACCTTTTTTCATAACCAGTAGGAACCCATTGTAAAATGTTTTAAACTTTTATGGCGATTTCTTTTCTACAAAAATATTGCCTTTTCCATGCCCTCTCCTTAGTATTTGTGCGTAGAGAGCACCAAAATCGAAACATTTTTGGGCAGAAAAGAAAACGCCGATAGTCAAAGTTCCTTCCCTTTCTTTTAGAACCCAGCGTAAAAACAATAGTTTTTACAAAGATGTTTGAAATTCCTTTGAGCTTAGCTTAAACGGAATGGAGTAGTATGAATGTCATGCTCGTGATCAGCAACCCCAAAAACGTATGAGCTGAACTCAGTGATGCCCCAACTCAATATCCTTTTGTGCCTCTCTATATTTAGCAGTTAGTAGAAATGCCATTTTCATTGAAGTATTATCATCCTTAACTACGCATGTCCAAGCCGACGCGCACGCATATGATGGATGTATTTTTATGCATTCGAACAAATCCATGGCACTAAAAAGCTTCTACAGTTCATTATTTCTTTTCAACACCCGTTGCTTCCCAAGTTAGGCCTTTAGGAGAATATTCGCAAAGCGGAAAGGTGACCCCGCCATTCGTGCCAACTACCGCGGGATCAGCCTTTTAAGCATGGGTTACTAGGATTTATCGAGCGTATTGTGTGAAAGACTGATTGGACCTTTATCGAACTATTTGGGTCTTATTAGTGTGGCCTTGGACCCGGAAAATCCACTATAGACCAGGCATTCACAATACGCCAATTCTTGGAGAAGTTCCGCGGGACAAGGATCGTCACTCATCACCTATTGCCGCGATATCAGAATTTGGCATCCCCGCGAAACTTATACGGCTGTGTAAAATGATGTATAGTAATAACACCAGCTCCGTCAGAACTGGGAAAGTCCTCTCCGAGCCGTATGATGCCAAACGGGATTTCAGACAGGGCGACTCACTTGCATGTGATTTCTTTAACCTGATATTGGAAAAGTAATAATACCTTCAAAACAATTTACTACAAGAACGTGCAATTGCTGGCTTATGCCGGTGACATCGACATCATCGGTAACAAAAACCGCTAAGTCTGTTCTGCCTGTTCCAAGTTGGATAAGGAAGCAAAGCACTGTTGACAGTTATAATTTCGAGAAATTAGAGAATTTGGTTTACTTGGGAACCTGCATTAACACCGGTAATAATGTCAGTATGGAAATCCAATCACGCTTGCCAACAAGTGCTATTTTGCTATTTGTACTGCGAAAGATTTACGGGTCTTTACGCATTGGCGAGGGCGAGTACCGCAGACGACGAAACGATGACCTGTATGAGCTCTGAAAGCATTCAAGTCGGAACCCGCGGGTGGTAGCAGAGGATCAGGGAGGCCTCCTCTGCGAGGGAATCACCAAGTGGAGAAGAATTTCGCTTCACGTGGCATTTCCAATTGATTTCAGTTGGCACAGAAGAGAAACGACAGGCGTGCTTTACTGAGCTCGGCCGAAAGGCTTAGGCAGCGCCAAATAAGCAGCAGAAGAATTAGAGCTAAAAAACATTAAGAAGAAGGTTTCGTTGACCTAGAGACCAGCATTAATCCGCAATAAGCAGCATCAGAAAAATCGTAAAGCATTTTCGTAGGAAAAAAAGTTTTTCAAAAGGCCTTTAACGCTTACGAAGAAACAAAATTTTAGTCTGTGGTTTAATTTGAAAGTAGTTTTGTAAACTACTTTATTTTCAATAATAACTAATTGAAATTGTTTTTTTTTGAGCAAAAAGAGTATAAAACTTCGAAACATTCACTCATTGTAATTGTTTTAAAGTAGTCTTTCAATTAGTTGATTTAAAAAAAAAAAATCACTTGTTTCCGACAGGGTTGCTTCCATGTGGATTATCAAGGTTTAAAGTTCGCAGTGTTAAAAATGAACTTGTTTGTATGAAACTCCAATTTTAAAGGTCAAGATAATTCTTTTTATCCCACGAGAATATTTTCGTGAATTCTCCATCATTCGATTTAGTAACAAAAGAGTTCATTTTTGGAAAAAACATACGTGTATGTGCCAGTCAGTGTCGATACGCGGCCAGTTTTCCTAACACAAAATTTGTGAAGTGCATAGAAAAATCGTATTCAAACGAAAAATTCTCCAAATATAAATCGATAAATCCGCAATTAACTGCAATAGGACATCTTGGGCGGAGTTGTTGGACCGGTCCTTTTCCAATGACGCGCCAATGTTAAAATTGTCAGTTAAAACCATTGGCAGGAGAATTCCTAAGAACTAGTCCCAGTAAAGTAACAATAGGGACTATGCGAGGGCTAACGTAGAGCCAGCCCCAATTGCTGCAGGGTATAAACAGAAAATTTGCGATGATAACAACAGATACTCTGGATTTTTGAAAGATGTTTGAAAAGATGAGAGCCTTAAAAATAATTTTTTTTAAGAAAACAATGGTTCTATATGCTTGGCTGAGCTATTTTATGCCGCCTCATAACGGCAAACGATTTTTGATGAAAAGTTCTCACGGAGGTTTGGAGGATGTCTTGACTTTTTCTATTTATCATTTTTGGATGCTAAGCGAACTGGAAATAAAAAATGGTTTCTAACGAGTATTAGCAATACTAACCACTTAGTTGAAGCGAATATCGCAGACTATTGAGCGATGTGTTATTCCACCCCCAGGCCATATAAATTAGTATATACGTAAAAAATATTTAGAGCTTACACCTTTTGAGGTGTTTAGCCGAGAAGCTCCGATTTGTGGTGTTCGTCATGGTGTTGTCACACAAATGGAGGTATCTACAGTTCTAAGCCGTTTTTGAGCGGCAAATGGATTTTCATATCAAAAAAATTGTCAGAGTTATGTCATTGCCTGCCGAGGGCGATCGCTTTTAGGAAAAAAATCGATGTTGCTGGCATCAGGAATCTAACCCCGGCCATATCAAGTGGTCTATTGTTAGGAAAATTAGCCTAGCCACGCTTTTCTCAAAATTGGTAGTAAAAACCAAAATTTTGTGAAATTGGTAACCGGTACAAAAAAGCAAATTTTGATTTTGAAATCACTGTGATGTAGTCCTTACAGGAGTAAAGTTTCAGCAAGTTACTGACACTTTTTTTATTTTTTCTTATATTTGTCCATTTGTGCGTAAGTGGTAGTAGCAGCGGCGCAGTAATTGTCAATAATTTTTGATTAATTTAAAATATTTTCTGCCAAATTAAGAGATAGGACGTTTTCTTATTTTGATCAAAAAATTTTTCTGAACCGCATAGTCAAATTTTTATTCTGTGCTTCATTTTTCCACCTTAAGTGTCATATTGTCTGTACAAATTAATAAGCGATTAATCAACTATAATTACTCAAATTATTTGAACTTACATATAGAGAAAATATTACGGGTAATGACAAAAAGCAATAGGAAAACTTTACTTCATTAATTGGCGAGGATACCACAAACAAAAGTTTTTTTATTTATAAACCTAATTTAATTTATATGTATGTATGTATGTATGGACATATCCCTGCAGTGAAAATCAAAATAGTCAGTACCCAGCAAGAAATGTATCTAACTATAAGTTAACTTGAAGTTGATTAAGAAGGAACTAAAGGCCATTATTATCATCCTCTAAGTATATGCATCTTTTCTTTGAGAAAAGCTAACTTTACTTGTATGGCGATGGGCGCGAAATAGTCAAGGGTGGTTACCTCTGATTTAGGTGTTAACAAACTTGTAACCACTTAACTACTTTTTAATTTCTCGACACCAGGGCTACCTAGCGGATTAATTCCTCTTGCGTTGTTATTGGGTTCTGTACTAAGTTTGAAGTCAAGTCTCTAGCTCATCGGGAAGTTTGTTGAAGATTGCATGCAAAATTTGATCACACACAGATGAAACTTAGTAAAAGCTTGTAAACAATTTTTTTCTGAAAATAATAAAATTTTGAAAGTACAATAAAAACCATAAATTCAAAAAACTACATTTAAAAAAAATAAAAAAAAAGTCCGCTGTCCGAGGTTTCGCAGCTCGGAACTCTTGAATAGCACGCTATGCTAATAGTATTTCTACTGATACCTGCTGATGCATTGTCGGTTAATTGAAATTTCGTAGGGCAGCGCAATTCGGTAGCATCGAAAAAGGCTGGAAGATGAACTAGTAGCTTTCCCTGCAGGGTCTGCATAGATGCATATGTATGTATATGGCAGCGATTCCGATTATTGAGGTGTTTACTAGGCGTGCTGCGTGTGGCGTGTTGCATGTAAACATGCGCTTGAAACAATCGAAAACGCTTATTAAAAATGTATATCTATATACATTTATAACAGCAAAAACATTGCATAAATTATTTACAAAAATATCAACAAGCATTCATATTTACAAATATGTGATTCTGCCTCTTTATTGACTGCCAAAGCATGTATGCAAAACAATAAAGAGTGTTTAAAATGGTATACGCTAGTGGTAGTTTTACTTACTTAATTTAAACAGCATTCATTATTGGGTAATTATAAAGTTTATGCTCACCATTTTTGTATACTAGTCTGAAATCGAAGCAAACAGAGCGAATTATCCGTCGTTAGCGTCGGCATATAAACAGGTGCTTCGTTAAAACCCAACATTAGCTTTTGATGGTGTTCCAACAAGTTTAGTAAAAAATAATTAAGTATGCAATTATGTGAAATTCAGTAATAAATTAAAAACACAATTAATCAGATAATTGCATAAATACGTATGTGCATATGTATGTGTGTGTAGATATGCAAATATTAAACTCATCATCAGGTGTTAGTAATCCCTCAACTAGTTTTATTTTTTTTACTGATAGAAATTTACTAATTACATTTTTTTTCTCTATAGATGAGCTGGGTTGTGCGTGGCATGTGCACAGTAGTTCGAATCCGTGTTCGATACACCCGAAACTTGATTCAGGAGTTAATAACTCGAAAATTCGGAGTAAAAACAAAATTCTGTAGTACATTTGTATTTTTTGCATGAACAAGTAGTTAGAAGAAGAAACCTTTCTTGAAACTGAGTTGTATGAAATAGGAAATCACTTAAATATTTTCGATTAATGCTAAAGCAAAAAGCCGATCTCTTATAAGAATAATATGCTACATATATGGACAGTAAAATATAAATATCAGGCCTTTCTTAAAAATATATCTTGCCATAATTAATAGCACAGGTTTCCCCCACTACGAAAAATAAAATAAAAAAATTCCACCACGTAAATTTTCCGAGAAAATTACTGTTTTTCATTTTTAATAGCATTATTATCAGTAATTGCGAAATTACATAAGTCTTTCTGATTATCTATTTTATAATAAAATTCTAATAAAAATTTGATTTTAAATTATTAAATTTTTTTCATGAAAATTGTTATCGGTTTCCCCTTAAAAACTTATTAGGGATTTGTGCAGCTTTTAGGCACAGCGCTACCAAAAAAAAAATAAAAAATAAAATTCCATCACGTAAATTTTTCGAGAAAATAACTTTTATCAATTTTCTTAGCCTTAAAGTATTTCTGATTTACTTAATGCCGTTTTCACAGTGGAGGTTAACTCAATTTCGGCAATTAACTTGAAATTTTTGTACTGGAAGTTATAGTATATAGTTAACTGCCGAATGAGAGTTAACTCGACACAGTAAAAATGGTCCTTAGCTTCTTGATAGTTATTTTAACCTAATATTTACTGTTAGTTTTTTAAGTAAAATTTCAATTACAAATTAATAAACGTTTGACTTTTCTTGCAAATCGCTTAAAATCTCGACGTGCTAGAAAAAAAACCAAAGATGTATTTTAATAAAACATATTAAAAAAAAATAACATAATTATTGGAGGGACGGGGATTTAAATTCTGCAGACCTGTGTTATTAAATGTCCCCTTTTATCGAGGCTCCTATTGAAAACAAAGTCAAACCATAATAAACAGCTGGAGGCTTTTCTTTACCGAAAATTTTCATTGCATGTGTCTTCGTTTGAATGGCTTGTGCTGGATTTCTACTAGGCATTAAATGGCAAAAATTCAACAACAAAATCGGACATTAAGAAATACTCATAACATTACGCTGAAAAAATAGTCATTAAATTCATTTCCACATGGCATTTTTCTATATGGCACCAATTTTTTGTAATTTAAATTTCTAGTGGAAATTCGGCATAACACTCAGATAAAAGAGAAGTCGGAGCACATCGATGTGATTATACGGCGTCGGCAAGGTAAAGTCTAAAACGCTTAAATTCATTTAGAGTCGAACCATTTATTATTATTAGGAAGTCTTCTAATAAGATAGCGTTCCCATTTATCAGTGAAACTGATGCTTTACTTATAGGGATACAAAAGGTATTCTAGGGCGTAGTTTCGGTTGTTCATAAACACCTAATTCATTAACTAGCTAACCAGAAAGTCAAAAATTATAGTGCACAAGAACCGCACGAAAATTGTATCCTTATAATCACAGACTTTAAAATTTTTTTGAAAATGTTGAGAGAACTACATTTTCGCGTATTTCAATTTGCTATATACGTCCTACCTGTATTAAAAATAATTACTCTACATAATTATGCGGAGGCAGCTGCATTTGCAAAGCTTATCTAAACTAAAAGTATGAGACGTATTGGAGAAGTGCGCCTTTCAAAGTACTTAAATTACTTAAATGGAAGAGTTATGTATATCCCGAAACCCCTTAACTGATCAATCAGTAATAGGAGCGTCGTTTCAATAGACCTTGTATGATTTATAAAGCTTACAAAATTTTAATCAATTATATATATCGCTAGCTTAGAGTGCAAAGCAGCTAAGTCCCAATTTAAAAATTGTACAAGAGAGGAAAAAACTTCTTATGGCCATTGTCGTCAGTATTTCGCAAAACTTTGAATACAAAATTTTGCCTGTCTAAAGCACAGCAAAACTCCATACAAATCAGAGGGATTCGATCTTTATTAAAAGAATTCGAACTATTTTGGCCTTATCGAATTTTCTGAGCTGTGGTTGGACTTGGCAAAATTTTCCGTTCTTTGAATATAAACGGGAAAACATAAAACAAGGACCTTTACCCCTTTTCGAAACAATGCATTTTGCATAGATTGAGACGATTTGGCGAGGAAAAACTATAATTCATTGGCGCAAACCTATCCCCAAAGCTTTTCGATTCGTGATCGAATGATTAGGAAGATATCTTCAAAACTTAAGCAAACGAAATTAATAGAAGTCCTTAAGCGCCCAAACTGAGCACCATGAGCAGCAGAGTGCAGCAACTGGCAAATTCATTAAGTTCATGCAGCAAGTTGCGGCATCAGCAAAAGCCACGGATGTTAGCAGAGATTTGCCAAAGAGTTCGAGGGTAAGAACATCCATGCAGCTAAATGAGCGACATAAAACTCGAATGCAATAACAACGATGGGCAGCAGTCTTATATGAATACATACTTACACACTTAGTTGAGACAAACAACCGCAACAATTGTAGCCAACAACAACAAGAGAAAAAAGACAATGTCAGCGCCATACAACATAGAATAGCCCCAGCTAAGAGATGCAACTCTGTAAACAACCCAGAAAAGCAGCACCAATCTATTAATGCACCATTGCATCAGTGGATTTGCCAAAACTATCAACAGCAGCAATAACACAACACAACAAACTGTGGCGGAAAGGAAATCGAGCTAGTGCAACCGTGGTGTAGCCATCTAGCTTGCAACAAGCGTGCCACAAGCATCACTCTGTGGCTCGACGACCGCCTCAACCGCATATTTGCAGTGTGTAAGCCTATCCGTGCCCCACCAATTGTCCGTTTTACTGTCTGCTGTTGACCATCTTTGGCTTAGCGTTGCTGCGTTGGTTGTTTGCACAACTTTTGCAATCGACTTTTTTTCGTTCATTTTCATTGTTGTTGTTTTATACGGTCGCCTATTACCAGCTGCCTCTTAACTGGCTTCCTGCATCCCGCTGCTGCTTGGCCCTTTTGCTGCGACGCAATCACGAGCATTGTTGGACGGCTGTCGCTGTTGTCGGCTTGAATTGCACTTTTTCACGTTGCCAATCCAGCAGCAATGCAACAACGACGGCAGCAGTGTGTGTGCTTTTTTCGATTTGTTTGCTTTTGTCGCTCATAATAACAGCCATTTCTACCTGCAACAAATTTAATGTCTTTCAGCATCGTCCCAGTCTTCTACTGGCCATCCGCTCCAGGCCGTCTAACATTCCCGATATTCAAGTATATACATACCTCCACTGCCTCGACTCAATTTGATCTCATGATGCTGCTACTTAACCATTGGTACTTACATGAATGCGCTTTTTGCTTCTTTTTCCATATATTTGTGAGGTTTGTAACCGGTTTTACTGGCTGCTGCTGCCATTACTCTCCTTCTTTTTGCTGTTTATCGACAGCTTTGTCATGTCGCTGCGCTGCACTGCACTGCACTGGCCTCTCAGAGTGGCTTTCAGTAATGCTTAGGGTTTCTGGTTTATTGTTAGATATCATTTCGTTGCTACTAAAATTGTTGCATTTCTTGCTCTTAATGGATGTTAGCTGCAGTTCTTAAAGGTCATTTATGGGCTTGGACTACTGTTGCTGAATACTTAGGTTTACCATTGACATTGCCTTCATCACATCTGAAATCCAACAATTATACATAGCTTACTTTTGACATTGGCTGGCGCCTTCATCGGATCGCGTTTGCAGTTGGGATTGCTCTATGTTTCAAGCAAACCTGGATATTTTGCGGGTAACAGTCACGGTTTTCATATCTACTTGAGAGATAGAACAAAATCTTCAAGAGAGTGGGGCTTGTGTTATGGAAACGTTGGCGAAAAAACTGCATTAAGACGCAAAAGGTCGTACTATAGTCAATTTTGCAGTCCATCAATGCACTTTCTAGTACACCTTTCGCAGCCGAGCTACAAAAGAATACTCGGTAAAGTAACGAAATAACTACGTGCATATGTGGTCGGTTAAAAATTACGCGATCCGGTCGGTTAAAAATTACGCGACAAATAGACGAAGCTTCTGTAATAAATGCAGATATAGAACAAAGACTGAGTTTACTCCCAGATACGTTCGTCCCTCTGTATATCAGTGTGTCACTTCTCAAAAAGGCTAGGCAGTCTGGAACCACTCATTAATGAATATTTGGTTTATAAATGGTAAATGGTAAATAAATGTTCGAATATAAATTATTCAGCATAAGTGCAATTCTCCGAGTCATTCGACGATATATATAGGTATTAGGGATGTTAGTCCCGGGATCTCGGGTTTTCGGCCTTTTTAGGTGCTGAAAGCCCCAGGATTCTTGGAAAATAATCCTAGGATTTCGGGATTATTTAATAATAACCATATTTTTTTTTAAATGTCTAGCTCATTATACATATAACACCACGCGATACTAAATTTTAAATACAAATATCAATATATTCGCGAAACCATGGGCCAGATATAGTAAAATTTCGTTTTTAGTTTTTCACTCTGACGTCAGTATTTCATGTACAGGCTAAAATAATTTTGAATGCTTCCAAACTCTTCGCTCTAACAACTATTCTTAATGTGGATTTTCACTATTTATGCCCTATTAGAATATAAATATGTGACACGTAAAGTTAAAAAGGACCTACGGTCAGAAAAAATCGGGTTTCACTGTTTCATCGACTCTTATAGTAAACGGGCCACTCTTTCCAATGCAATAAACCGCAGTTAGGTACTTTCACAAAAAAAGTACAAAAAAAAATCAAATCAAACTATTCTGAAATTAATTAAATTCGCTTGAAACTCGTTACTCTGGGGTTTTCAGGGTCGCTGATTACGAATCCGATGGTAGTTTTTCAAGATTCAAAATGGCGGATTTTTCGGATTTGCTTTTTAGAATTTTTAAATGTATGGTTTTAATACAGATAATATGTATGCACCTATGTGGTCTTTTAAATGAAAAGAACAGAATATTTATAACTTTATTATTTATTTCACAAATTTACTTTAATGAAGAACACAATGACTAAAATAGAATTTGAATTTAGGAAGACGAACATCGGATTCGTAATCAGTGACCTCGTTTTCAATGTCGACGACATTTTTGAGTTTCACATGAATCCGAACAAATTTTAAATTTTCTCCGCCATATTGCATCCGCCATTTTTGAATTTTTAAAAACAAACATCGAATTCGTAATCAGTTACCCCGAAAACCCCTGAACATCGAGTTTCAATCCATTAAACCGTTCAGAAGCATCAAAATCAACTTTGTAAACTTCAAAGTCGTTTTTTCGAAATCTTTTTTTCTGAGCGTAGGTCCCTTTGAAGTTTACGTGTCACATATATTTTATTAATATTATCCAGAATGTTATTACATTAATAAATTGCTACGTTTAGTGCCATTAATTATTATTAATTGATAAGATATTGACACTATAAACCCATTTGGAAATTTGGACCAACATAGTGAAATAATATAAAGTGTGCCAGCCAGTTTTATGTAAGCTTATTTCAAAGCAAAATTTTAGTTTCGTAATTTTTTTCAATTCTGGCATTAACCCTTGGTTTTGTTGCAGACCTCTGCCCGATTTCGGCTTAGATCCTTATCCTGATGGACTGAAAACATCAGTACTGCAACGTTATGTATTGGCATTTTTTTTTTGGTGTAATTTTTTACTCAAATCAAAAAACTTCATAATTGCTCACTCAAAAGGGTTAACATAAAAGTCAAATAAAAAAAATATGATAAAATATCATTGCTAGCTGGCACACTTTATATTAGTGGGATTCATGAAACATCGCAAAGTTGTTTCAAATGTCGCATTTGACGCAAAGTTTGCCACCTTGCGACGCAGCTGATTACTTTTGTATGGAAACTTTCTTGCGACAAAATTGCGACATTTCCATAGTATTTGAGCTAGCAATCATTGCAAAGTCAAAGTCGCGAAACACATGTTTTTTTTATTGTCTTCAAAAGTATTAGTTAAGGCTGTTCGAAATATAATTGTAAAAACTTTTCTTCTTCTAGGCTGTTCATACAACTTTGTTCGCAAAATTGCCATTTCGTTAAAAATGCCACTTTGCGACCTTTTATGAATCGCACTAATATTTCATTATAAACATTTAACAATTGTCGCCACTTCCGTACCTTTCGAAAATTTTTTTCGAAAGCTTTTCAAAAGAACAGCGAAAACTCTTTAAATTAATTAATACATTTCACTGTGAGTTATACACTTATCGAAGTTACGATTGTTTCATTTTCTTGTTGTATATTTTTAATCATAATAAACTGTTGATATTTTCATTCGATGCATCGAAAATATCGATGTTTTCATACGATACATCGATATCCATCGATGCTATATTTCGATGTATCGAACCGAAAAAAACATCGATGTATTTTTTTGACTAGCATCCCTAGTATATCTTCCATACCTCTACCGTTCAGTGCACACATCGATTAACTCCACCAACAAAAAGTTGGGAGATACAGTCAAAAGTAGAGTTAGTCGATGTATGCACTGAACGGCTCATATGTACATCTATTTATGCTATGGATTTAAAACTTTTGTTTAGCTCCCAAACAACTAATTTCAAATGCAGTAGGCTGTTAAAGTAAAAATTGCGGATGTTCGTGAAAGGTATTAAGCCTTCGGCGTAGCCAGAGACATCCCTGCTCTTACTTGCTTTATTCTGCATTGCATTGCAAATTTTAAATAATTAATCATATCTTTGAAATTACAAGTTCCTTAAAAATAAGTCCTGACGTCAAAGAGAACAAATAAAAACGCCACTTTAATTAAAAAAGTAGGTTTTCAAACCCATTTATTTATTATTTATTTTATTATTATTTTCTATTTAAGTTGTTGAAAAGAAATTAATATCTAAACCCTGGGACTAACCCCGGGATCCCGGGATTACAATAACGACATCCCGAAAATCCCGCGATCGTAAAAAGCGAAAAAATTAACATCCCTAGTAGGTATACAGTTGACAACGTTTACAACTACCATTGTTAAGTATTCTAAAGACCTCAAGGACACATTTCGTATATCGCAAATACTTTAAAGTATATTCAGTTTTTTGATTAGTTACACTACACGACAAACACTACAAAAAACTAAATAACTAAACATTGAAACATATTCAAAGATAATATTTTTTTTTGTTCATCTTTTTAGTTTGAAAACTTATAATTTCCTGGTGTGATTCATTTCAGGCACCTTAAATCAGTATTTTCAACTGGTTTCTCAGCATCGGTGTCTCGCATATTTTATTGCCTCTTACCAATAACGGTTTCGTTAGAACCCAACTCCCCAACAGCGTCTCGCAACAAATGCAGCGCACGTTGCCACATTGACGTTTTTTAGCTATAGTAAATATAATCGCGCTGCTATCGCCGTAGTGCATATCCATTGCATATTTCAATTTGAATTTATGTCGCCTACTGCATTTCATAGAGCTGCGGCACCGTTCATTGCTGCTCAAGTCGGCAATTCGCAGAGGCCAAGCCATCACAAGCGGCGAGGAGTTAACCAAGCCAAAGACCAGCTCCGTGCTGGATTAAGTTCTACGAGCGCATTTATATATATATTTTTTTTGCTGATACACTTAGCTTTGACTTCAGCTACTTATTCTTGTTTTTGCAATTACAGCATAGACGATGTTGCTCCACTTTGTTGTTACTGTGCTGTGCCGTAAAAGGAGCGCGTGTTGTCACATTCCAGAGCGTTAATTTATTTAACAATTTTCTATTCTCAAGCTTTTATGCTTTGTGTACTTTTTCCGTATACATATCTTTCTTAATTTTTCTGCAATTCTATTTATTTCAATCACTACATTCTTTTCCTTGCGCGTTTTTCCGTTTTTGGACTTGACTTTAACACCAAAGTGTCGCTGCTGTGGATTTCTAGCGTAATTGGTTGCGACGGCAATGGCTTTGGCGACTTCTTCGCGCAAACGTGCCGCATTATTTGTGGACACTTGCTGCATACTCATTTCTTTGCTGGTTAATGCAGCTGAATAGTTGTTGCGTGACTGTTGTAGAGAGTTAAACGAATAAGTTGGCTCCAGGCAGATGCTTAAGACATTTTTTTATATTAATAAACAAAGGGCTGCAGTATAATTTACATTAACCCCTCAACTTTCTTGTTCTTCCTCTTCTTTTTAAAAGAAAGGTAGAGCCGTAGAGGTGGTCCCATACTAATTTGGTCTAGATCCGATCATTGGTTCATGAAGAAATTAGCGGTGCTTTTAAATTTTTGTATGAGAATTGAAGTCGGTTTTGTTTTTTGCTTAAAAACCACTTGTTTATCCTTATTTTTCTGATCAAGTAAAATCGTTTAGATAAGTTTAGATTTTTTTCGGTGAAATTTAACGGTGTTTTTCGGGAGAGAGAGGGAGAGGGAGGAGAGACGTATGTCCAAAAGAAACAAAATAAAGGCAAAAAGGCGTGAGTGCGAACAGCTTGTGATGCTGGCAGGCAGAAACCGAACCCATGTATAGAGATGAAGCTCACGTTATTCCACTCGACCAAGATGAGGTGAGTATAGCAGTAATGTGGCTTAGAACCAACGAAGTAGAGGTGTCAAACTATCGATAGTCTCAAAAAAACAAAACTATCGAGAGCACTATCGATAGCGCTATCGACAACGCTAAATCAGTTAGGTTTCTTTGTTTTTACAGGATCATAGTGAAATAAATATTATCTCATAAAAGTTATATTTATTCAAAATTAAGTAACTGCTTAGCCAAAATACTTCTATTTTTAGAAAGTTCAAAAACAAGCACAAGTTATACAAACAAAACAGGATTTACGAATAACACATGTATGTATGTTGGCCTAAATACGTGCATATTTGAATATGACGTCGACACCACACTAAAAAACAAAATTTTTAATTCAAATTAAAAAATTCAGGTATTACCAACAAAAGTTCGATAGTCCTACTAAACTATCGATATATTTGATAGTATAAAAAACAAACTATCAATGAGTATTGATAGTCTAAAAAAATTGAAACTATCGATAGTACCATCGATAGTTTGACAACTCTACAATGAAGCCCTGAAGCAGACGGTTTACCGGCTGAGCTGCTCAAAGCCGGCGCCGAAAATCTAGTAGGAGGAGGTACCAGCTCTTAACCAGAATTTGGTCTGCTGAATACATACATGCCCAACGATTGGAATCTCTGTGTACTTTGTCCAATCAACAAGATCCTGTTTTTTGTCCCATTCACCGCGGAATAAGCCTGCAATTTAGTGAGAACCAGGGACGTAAGCGCCGTAGCGGTGAACGAGGGCAAGAAAAAGTATTTCCTTCCGACACTTAAAAATTTTTGGAACACATGTGACTGTCGGCGGTTATAACTTTGAAGTAGAACAAGATTACGCCCGTGTCGTTTTATATGACGTAGAAATATAGACGATATCGAACAAGTATGAGACTTTCGAGGGAACTATTCGACGCAAAATCTATGGCTACAAGCTCCGAAGAAGATGGAATGACGAGCTGTGCTAGCTTTGTATCGACATGGACATTATTAAGAGCATAAAAGTACAATGATTGTGCTGTCTTGGGCATGTCGATTCTTCCACTTCACACCCATGGGTGGACAATGAACAAAAAAAGTGCGCCCGCGAACCCAAAGGAAGGGCCAAGTGCAGGAGGACTTGTATGCACCCGGGATATACCACTAGCGCAACCTCCAAAAGAAAAGAGGAAATTTGTGAGCCAACAGCGGGTTCGATTCCTGCTGAAGTCTAGAAAAAGAAGTCTGATGAGGGGACCGCTTAGACTTTGTTGCTTTTGCCATTATTCCCGATAAGCATATACCTTGTTTATACCAATGTAAGAACCGCATTTTCAATAAACCGATTAAACTCAGCACATATATCTTTCAAAAGCTTATACCTGTGTCTTTACAGCACCCTCGCTGAAATCGTATTCAAAAGTAAACAAAATTTGTTGTTTTCCTTGGGTATTTCTTTAATAATTAATTTGCGCGATTGACCGAAATGGAAGCGAACAATAATTCAAATTTATTATAATAATAATTCAAATTTAAAACGGGCTGTATAAAGAAAACCAGCTGGTTCATACCTGTTTTCCAACAGATGTGAGAAATAAAGCACCGATTTGAACACAAATTCAAGTCTATACACTTTTGAATTTTTGAGCGTATTGAAATTTCGTTTATGCTACTGGTTTGAAGCGTAGCGAACTAGGTCAAAGCGCTTTATGTGTCGGTATAAACAAGGTAATAATCGTGGTACAAAGCTCAATAACAATATTAAAAAGAAAATGTTAATAAGCCACAATAACATTGACGACAAGATGAAGCAATGATTTCCGATTGACATCATTTCATAATGTATTAATTACTTTACTCTTTATTCGATTCTTTGGGAATGAGGGGATTGGATTACAAAGCCTGAGTCGAAAACCACACCGAGATCAAAAAATCGGTTTACACCAGAAAGAAGAACATTTGAAAGAAAATTACGAAGCGGCATTTTGACGATTTTTTAAATCGGATTTTTTTGGAAAATTCGATCAAGTCATTTATCTAATTCATCCGTAATTTATTTGTTGCTCTAACAATAGCATAGAGGCCTTATCGATTTGTTTTCTTTTCTTAGCCGCCGGCAGAAAATCATCATTTATAACTCACGAAAATTGGGTAAAAATAACATCCTCCTTAGAAGCGAAAGAAATTCCCGTTAATAGAAAAACGTTGTCCTAAGTTATGCAGCATTGTAGCTTTCTAAAGCCGAAGTTGTGCGCAGTTTTAAACAGAAACCCCACGTTCGTTAAATATATATATCCTAAGAAGAATACACACATAAATTTAATGTTTTTTTTAAGTGAAGTTAATCAATTTTTCAGTGAGCGGCTCATTTATCTAATACAAAAATATCATGGAACATATTTCTGGCATATATGTATGTATATCTGTAGAGGTTAAGTCTGAATTTACTTCCATGGACCAAAAATCGATCGAAAGTAGTAATTTCTCGGCATAACTTCCATGAAACTTATGTATGGTTCCGTGGTAGTTATGTCCGTGGATGTTATATATCGACCCCTTCGTGCGAAATTATCGTATGTTCTAGAAACCAAATTTTACAGGAGAATGTTTTTTCTACCTTTGAGTTTTTTTTAATTTTTTTACTACTAAATACTTTTGTGTAGCTCATTCGATAATTTCGCGTACATGAAATAATAGCCCCTACAATATTTTACCAGGATGCGTTGTCATCAAAAAGTCAGTTTCGAAAAAATGGGGTCGATATGTATGTTCATATGCTGAAACGCCAATATTTTCTGATAAACAGCTGAACAATTGTTTAAAAACTAACTTTCCAAAATTTAAAAAATCGATTAAAATCGGACAGACAATTAGGTAACCCCCAAATGATTTGATTTCTACTGCTGAAAATTGTCAATAAATCCGTTTACCAATTCGTGTTTGTTCTTACAATCAAATACGCATTCAATGCATACATTCATTCATACAACCATTCGCCGCCATTCATCGATAAGGAAACAAAATTACAACGAAGAGTCCTCTTCTTATGGTTTAATTTCAACCCCGAAAGAAAAACAGGCAGTGAAATATGTAACTGGTGACTAAACAACAGGCGAAATGCAAACTGCCAAGCAGGCAGGCATGCGGCACACGGCAGACACGCCGACAAACCGCCTGACAAACCTTCTTGCAGTACAGGCAAAAAGAGTGCGTAAAGGGCAACTCGAAAAGGAAAAGCAACAAGAGTAACAACGAAAGCAAAACATAAAAAAAAACACAAACAAAACGGCATGGAAAAACATGCAAACGCATAGTACAAACCCATGTTCTCACAAACACCCAAACACACAAACACCCAAACACACAAACTGAGCCGCAAATGAAACAGATTTTCCCAAACACCGAGCGCAATCAATAAAGCAGCTTAAATATATCCTTGAATATCCTGCATAGCGGGAATTACAATAAAATTCAAGAATTTCTATGCAAAAGGATTTCGGTGCAAAAGAAGCATAGCAAAACCGAACACGAAAATACAGTATGTACAGAAAATAAAGAAAGACAGCAGAAAGGCAAAAAAAAAATGCCAGCAGCACTGCAGATGCGAGCCGCAAGGAAGGCAGAGCAAAAACTGTCAGTGGTGTGGGCAATGGAGAGCCACACGCGATCGAACAGAAGGTTAAGGTACAGAAGACAGTAAAAAACGTAGAAATTGGAGAAGAATCAAATGATATAAATAAAACGAAACAGCTATAAAATGGGGCTTTTCGCCAGTCAGCTTGGCCAGGCGGGCGGACTGTCGGCCAAAAAGGTGTAGGCGATGAGTCTTTTCAAGCGCCTGATTGGCGTTTTTAGCTTTATATTCGTACGTAAAATTTTTATGAAAACACTTACATCTAGGACACGCCGACTGAAGAAGAGGATGTTGCTCCTTTGCACTTGGTTTGTGAGCTTTTGTTATTTTTTTCTTGTTGACGCAAGTCAGTGCCACTGCCAATGTCGGGAATGCCCAACAGCGTCGCGGCAATTGGGCGTAAAGGCGTAGAGCATCAAATGCGCGGAGTTTGCTGTTTGGAACGGCGGCTGCTCCTTGAGGCAGTGTTGGGCTGATGCTGGTGAAGACTACGGCAGTGATTACGCGTGTAAATACTATTTATTTCTGTTTCACTTTTGTTTGTATATATTTTTGCACATGTTTTCCACTTAGTGTCGTAAATAAATATGCTTTTATTACTACTAGCGCAAAATTTTTACGGGAACCGTTATGTGTTTTGTTTGTAATTTATACAATACCGCACATTTTGCAATTTTTAGTTACAATATTAAAATTTGCATTTGAATTACATATACATATATATTTGTACACCTTTTTTGGTACACACTTGCTTTTTGGTATGATTTGACCTTTGACGCGACCTTCGCTGGCGAAAAACTCATAAAATTTATATCTTAATTTTTTAAATTGCTTTTGAGTAGCACGTACTCAGAGAATTTCTTATGATTTGTCTTTGGCGAAGGTGAGAGATCTAATTTGCCATCAATTCTTCAACAGTATTGTAAGAAACTTTTCTTAAACAAATAATAATACATCAGAAATAACCGAAAATTTCATGTGATGAATGCACATTTTTACATATATTTTCATCTTCTACAATAAACATCTAACACTTGTCTCAATCATTTCAATCTGCATTGCAAATATCAGCGTCCCAGTAGGTACTAACAATACGTTGGCGCTTCATTCATTCATCAATTTTATCATTTTGTATTTGTGGCGCGGCAAGAACGAATTTTCTTCGATTTGCATTCAGGCGGAGGAGGCGTTTTACTGGCATGTGTCTGCCGCTTCTCAAACACAATGAACGCGTTTACGGATGCTGTGTCGCGTACCGCAGCACAACAAAACGCTTCCGTAATTTTATTTTTCGTCAAGTGGTTTAATTTTATTTTTTTAACATGGAACTGTTATTTACACAGATTTTTGTTGCTTCAAATTAGTTGTCTAAACGTGATTGCTTGCATTATTTCAATATTTTTTTCTAATCGAACACACTCAAACAACACGAAATGCCGAATTTCCAATATACGGCCACCGTTATTCGAACGTCCTTACACGTTAATGCACGAAACCGAACTGAAAATGCAGCGCTGCGGCGTAACGGCGAATCAGCAAAACGGCACCACTCTATCGAATAGAGGAACCAACTCCAGCACCAGCGCAGGCAGCATGGTTAGGCCAACATATGCTGCGCGGCACGACGCTTGCTTCGGAAAACCAGTTCGAAGTTCGAAACGGGATACGAATGCGTGGAAAAGCCATAGAGCGGCGCCAAAGAGAAGAGCAATAGAGCGCAGGCCATGGTTAGGGAAATGGGTGACTTAATGAGCTAAATGACACGTAGGAAATGCGATATCTACCCTATATTCGGAAATGCATCAAACCAAAGCATTAATCTCTTTTATTTCTAAACTTTTAATTTATGGAAATTCTTAATTTTCGGCATTAAATCGTGCTCGCGCTTGTTGCACATTTTCATCAATTATAGCATAGTAATAAAAGAGAGGGTGCGTTCCAAAACGTCAAGAACAAAGCATCTATACCTCAGTAGATTGTAGTTCAAAATGTGCGGTTAATGCTTGTTTGCTACTAGGTTGCGCAAATTAGTTTTTTCTTCTATAGTGGTTTAGAAATATGTAAAAGAGATTGACGCTTTGGAATGCACCAAGACTCATGCTTTGGGTTGCTGCATTTCCGAATAAAGGGATACTTATGTTACCATGAGGGGTATGATGTGGACGGACTGCAAAAGCTTTTGGGTAAAAAGCGCGAACCAATTGTTTTCTTAAACCCACATTAATCCCGTGTCAAAGAGGATCATTAAAAAAAGTAACTAACCATTGACCTTAAGTTTTAGCAATTTTGTAAATTCGGATCCCTTTTAGCTAGCCCTAGAATAAATGCTTGCCAAAGCTTGGGAGAACATTTTGTTCCACAATGACTAACTTTCACCGATATAGTTATATCCAAGCCACGAAACTCATATGTTAAACTCAATAACTTTCAACTCAAATCTTTGGCATTTCCGCTAAATAACTCCAGACACTCACAAGGATAATGGAGGAATCAACGTGGACCAGACCTCGCCAGCGTGGTGCAGTGGCATAGGTAAAGGCCCTGTGTTCAGAAATAAATCAAGTCGAAGCATCAGTCGCTTTTACTTCTAAACTATAATCGATGGAAATATCCAACATGCGCATTCATGTTAAATGCCGAATTCAAACTTAGTTGCGCAAGCAGGGCATTCCCATCAATTATTGTTTAGAAATAAAAGACACTGATGCTTTGGCTTGTTGCATTTCTGAACACAGCCTGTTCTACACTTTTTATTTCCTCAACATCGCGGAAGCTACGATAGTAGTCGTTTGATGCTTTCTAATAGCTTGTGTTCCCATTAGGCAGTGCCAGGTGAGGACTACCATTGCCTGCCGGAAAAGTGTGTACAGTATATTTTGCTTTGGTGCCTTTATGCTTAAGTGCACATTTAAGATACCTTCCCTAAATGCGCATAAGCGGCATTATTTTTAACATTTATAAGGAAACTCATCCGATAGATGCATTCAACATATCTGCACATTAGCGGTACTTGCCCTAAAAATTGTGCAACTATTATCAATTATCGAAGAAAGTATTACGTTTACCTACACTGGGCTCTACAATTACCTATTTTTACAAGCTTTTATTTATTTGGCTCAACTCGCCGAACAACGAAAATGGCTATCAATTAATGTAGTTATATAGATAATTAGATGCCATTCGGTAAAAATTTCGCTTGCAGTAATTTCTACGTGGTAGGTGCTCCTCCATTATTTCCTTTGATAGGGTTCGGATACCTTCCTCATTGAAGTAGTAAAGAAAATTCGCTTAAGTGCACAATTTTTTCGTGCAAAGAAGGGCATGGAAAGCTAAGCAAAATATACTATATATCATAGCACAGTCAAATTACGAAAAAGCTAGGATTTTCTTCATTGTATCGATACTAAGGCTAGTTCGGTTAAGGTCCTTAAATTACTTGTCCCTTTCAAGATAGCGAATATTTCAACACCCTCAGAAGAATTGCCCATAAAAAAACCCCGATTACCAATTTTCAACTCTAATTTGACTGCACTACTAATATGCTCACAGCGGTCGCTCGTCAACAGGAAATGGAGAACTCCAAGTGTGTTTCTGCCATGAAAATTGTAAAACGGTAGGTCCCTACATTTGTGTAATAACATCAGGGCGTAACCGACAAATAGGAGGAGAAGCCCGGCCGAACACTTAGCAAAAGTGGAAGCACCAAAATTTTCGTATTATTTTTAATTTACATTGAGGTAAAAACGAAGCAAGAAATTTAAATCATTTTATAATATAAGCACAGGAGCGAAGAAACATCTAATGGAGAATTAGTTTAATTGCTGGTAACTGCAGAATGTAAAGCCAATAAATATTTTCCAAGTGGGACGCAGTAATACCTTACCTAATTATTTACAGCTCTCTTCGTTTTTCTCACAGAGTTGCAGAGAGTGGAACTCGACATGGAGAAAGCCTTTCAGCCAGAAGTTTCAAGAGCCTCATTCATATGTTTCCGAACAACAAATGAAACCCAGAAGACAAGAAGAGAATGAACTTAAAATAAAAAAATAAAAAATAAATAAATGCACGATATGGAATACAGCAACAATCAAAGTGTACAAATAAGACTCCCTCAAGCAACAGCAGGTTTCACGCCTGTAATAGCGTATAGTATGTAGTATGCACTGAGAGGTTGTTAGAGAATGAGTATCAGATGGGCAGGAGGGCAAGCGAACCGGCAGCACGAACACTTGAACTCCAGCATCAGCTTCCAAATCTTCGGACTGAATCGAATACCCAGCACAGCATACTTGCATATTTATATACATACATACATAGGTAGCAGTGCAAAAGCCAAGTTAGGGATGTGACAGTGAAAAAAAGAAAACAAAAACAAATATATATATGCACTACACATGCAATTGAACGTAGCCAAATCTAATTCTCGCATACAGATACATATATAAAACAGGAATTTTCGAGTTGATGTCGCATCGACTGGTGGGAGCGATGATGCGAGTTTTTGTATCAAGGTGAAACCTGTTTAGAAGTTGGTAGAACAGCCGGTCGGTCATACGCTCAATCGGCTGGTTTGCTGCGTATACTTGTAGCGCTGTGATAGGAAATAAAAGAATATCAAAGAACGCGGGTAATTGTCTACGTTTTTTTTAAGTATTTAATTAGTAGAGCCATCTCTCTGGAAGAAGAGAAAATGCGTTTGCATTAAAACAAAGTACAAACCTACATATATATGCGAACAAAACATAATTAAAATTAGTTAAATTAAAAAATAAATTAAACAAAGTTAGTTGATCTGCCGGTTTCCTCAGCAATTTAAGTAAAAAATTATTTTTCCCTTTCTGCAAGTTTTCATATAAATTGAAAGAAATAATAACTTTTCATTAAATTGCTTTCGTTATATACATTCAGTTTCTATAAATGTGAAGAAAATTAATTGTTAAGTAAAAATCATTGAACTTCCTTCACATTTTATTGTATCTGGTCACCGTAATAATTCCTACACACTTGTACTTCACACCGGCTTCCAAATCAACAAAGTAACAAAATGCCTCCCCAAGTGGATTGTAAATTATTCGAACAAACAAAGTTCTCTTTTTTTCCACTCTTAACCCACTTCTCTTATAAAATGTGGAAAAACTTAGGTTAATACGTACTCTTAAGCTTAGTTCTTAGCTTCCACAAAACGAAATAAACAGATTTAGTAGAGCTCTCAACATAAAAAATTTGTTTATGTGGAGCAGGGATGAAAAATGGAAATTTCAGATTGTACCTAATATCATGAAATAAATGAGGCAGATTGTACCTAAAAAAAGTTACGTCATTCATTTGTAGTTTTTTTTTATTAATTTTATTTAAAACATGAATACAAAGAATGATGTACTTTAAACATGATTTGGGTTTTTTTTTTTTTAACTGAGCCTATATCCATAGACTATAGTCTAATAGAAATCGGAGAAGCGTTGTTTTTGTCTAATTTTGACTACTGAAAAATATTGGCGAAAAAGATAAAAAACACACTTTCGAAGTATTCTTCTTTATCCAGCAACAACACGAAAAGTCTGCTACTTTATCCGATTCCTTTTAATAGGTGCAACAAGTCTAGAGAAAATAATCAAATTGCCGTAAGTAACTTCGAACGCATTTTAAATATACTTCCAGAAATCAAAAAGCGAATATGGGTCAATAATAATAATTGTACCTAAAATCTACTGACTGTACCTAATGTACCTTTAAGTCATCAAACGTCGGAAAAAGGTACAATTGTACCTAATTTTTCATCCCTGATCTGGAGCATCTTTATTCAACTTTTCTTCAGCAAACGAAATATATTTTTCAAATTGCAATTTTCCTCATGTATGTATGGAAATCTTGCTACATTCATTTCTTGAAGGCTGACTAATTTTGATTATCGTTATTAACGGAAATATGAGTACTGTACGTACGCAGGGACATAGATAGACGGGCCGGGCCCAAGGGCAGATGTAACTGGCGCGCCTTTGAGTTGAAATCTTTGTTTTGGTAATACTCCCGAATCTTTCTAAGTGTTTTGTCAATACTAATTATAAGGGCTTACACAAAATATTTATTTCACTAGCTGTGCATACATTAGTACAAAGATATTTTACCTGACCTGGTTTTACGGGCCCGTTATAGTCTACCCTTAATCGCAGTTACTGTAAAATTTCAGTAAATTAGTGATAATTGTAAAAAAAAGTTTTAAGAATAAATCTTTTTGAAAAGAGTTTAAATCTTTATGAGGAGGATGTTTAAATATATATTTTGCACGAAAAATACTCAGTTTGAAAACGCTTAATTAATTCTTGTTACTGTTGTAAAAAATCTATATAACACTGAGTAAAATTAATTGAAAGATCGTTTTCTGTGCTAAGTTATATATTTTAAATACATACATTTCCATTGAAACAACACTAAATGATTTTTTGTTGTTGTATATCTAATATGTATATTAGGCTGGGTCGATTTTGTATAGGGGAGAATAAAAGGCATTTGACCGTTTTGTAATAGTAATATTATGCTGTCTTAGGTCTTAGCCAATTGTTATTGGCCACGAAAGATTAATTTAAAACTTATATTTAGCCCGCGCAATTGAATCAAAGTGTATGAATTTCGAAAATGAAACTTTGGCTTGTAATATGCTATTGATGCGTCAATTGTTATTAACAGGGCGATGTATCAAATTAAGGGTTATTAAATTTGGTACCTCACCTTCATTTATAATTTTTTAATAAGTCTACAAGTTTTTAAGATATTAAGATAAAACTTACAAAAACTATAATTTTCCCTTATGAATTTTCAATTCTTCATTAATTCAGCAACCAAGTGAAAAATACAAAAAAGTCAGACGAGATTTATTTCAAACGTTTTAATGTTTTCGGATGTTTATATAATATTAAAAGGACCATTGACTTGGTCACGCCGATTTGGTCAGTTTTCATGATCGTGGTGAATGAATTCAGGCATGTATTGTCAAAAATTGGGAATCGTTTGATAAGTTAATAGCAGTTTCAAGCATATATATATGTATGTAAACACATTAACATAATACAATTAGGGTGAGAAACGCCCATTTTAAGTCCATTTATGCAGTCTTGAAAATTGGTGCGGAATGGTTTCATTAGTCACGGTTTCTAAATTTGCCGTTATATGAAAGTAGGGGACGTGCAATATGTGTTAAGATATGCAAAAATATTTTAATTAATTCCATTATGTGAAAAAGTGACAGTAGGTAAATGCAATAGTCTTTAACACATCCCGGGAAATCTTTTTGAGGACGCTCAAATTGGACGATATTGCTTTGCATTCAGCTTGAACGAAAAAAGTTACATCCTTGCACACTTTTCTGTGATCCGGTTCTATCATTCAAAAGTTATTTATACAATTGAAGAGAAATTTTTTCAGAAAAACACTGGGATCCACTTAATTTTTTCGATAGAACCTTGCTTAATGTTACGTAATAATTACCAAATTGAAGGCGAGACTTACTGTTACTGATTTATGATAAGAATATGATGAAAATCGTTCAGATTATAAAAAAAATATTTTAAATTAAAACAAGTAAGAGCAGCGCTGTCTTCGGCTATGCCGAAGGCTTCATACCTTTCATGAACATCTGCAAATTTTACTTTGACAGATTACTGCTTTTGAATACATCTGCATACATCGATAGAGGAGTTACATACCTATATACAAAATCGTATCTGAATAATCAGAGGTATGGAAGATATACCTTATATTAGCACCAATCTAAGTGATTTTCACTGCTATGTGATCGGTATGTAAACCGGTAACACAATTTATTGGGTTTAGTTTCCTACATAAAGGAGATATATGGCAAAAACTGGTATCTGAACAATCAGTGCTATAGGAGATAAAGCTTATACAGCATAGATTTTGACGATTTTCTCAGTAGACTTTGTATTATTATTTATAAAATATCTTACGAAATTTATCGGTTTTAGCTGTTCAAATAAAGGAGTTTTACAGTAAAATCCCATATCTGAACAATCAGATGTATGGAAGATATAT
>NW_016158264.1:64816-111592 GCF_001687245.7 Rhagoletis zephyria | reverse complement strand
ACAGACGGACAGACGGACATGGCTAAATCAACTCAGCTCGACGTTCTGATCATATAAGTATACATTTTCATGGGTCTATCTCTTTTTGTTCTGGTACTTACAAACATCGGACCAAAGTTATAATACCATTTCATACTCATGAAAGGTATAAAAATGTTGGACAAAATTTGTTGTCATTTTCCTATATTTGCAATTTTTATATTGTGTGCATAAACATAAGTAAACTAATTAGTGTTTCTAGAAGTTGTGTCTGTTCAGTGTTTCCATACTCATTTTTATAAACAAAATTTTTCCACGATGATGGAAAATAATGGCTTTCTATTAGAGCTACCGGTATTGTTCCTAAATTTGCAAACTGTAGCTAATATTAAAAAAAGATTAAAATATTTGGAACCCGCGACCTAAATGCAGGCTAACAATATTAATGCCTTTCATTACATCTTTTGATTATAGGTCAGTGCAATTATCCACAACACAATTACAATTTGTTTGGAAAACAGATAAGTTTGAGATTAACGATAAGCTAAAGGGCTGCCAGAAATGATATTTGACTTATTCTTTTACGTTAACGGATTCATTTTCTAATAATATGCACCAACAATTTTTGGTGAACCCAGAATTTTTAACAAGAATTGGTCTTGTGTGTGCTGTGGGTCACTTGGCGGTCGATGCGCGGGCTCTTACAATTCAAATAAAAGACTAATATTTCGCAAGCTTGTTGTTGACTTCACGATACAATATATTTTCACTATTACTAGGGGATTTGAGAAAAATTAGATTTTCGGCCCACCCTAACGTATGTATAGTCCATTTTTGTTTTAGTTTTATATTTACATACAGTACATTTCCGCTGAGAACTTTTTCCTGATCAGTACATAATTAGCAGCGTGTTCGATTATTACCCTTTTCCATATATGTAATACTTCTATATTGGTAGTAAGCTAACATCTCAATGTGTAAGCATTCCGAAATCAAAGCGAGACAGTCTAGTACTGTTTTTGTCAATGTATTGTGTACTTGAGTGCCGTTTTTGTAAATGTGTCGTGTACATGTTTATTTATAAACGTATGTGTTCCTTCTCTTTCGTACGTGTTTATTGATATATCTGTACTGTAGTGTTTTCGGACGGTACTAGCTCTTACTGCCAATTTAGGAGTATTACATATATGCCCTTTTCTCCGCAACCGGGTTTGGAGTTATTCAAAAAATGCCAGTTTGAAAAAAAAACGGGTTTATTTTACCTAGTTTTCATGCAGAGAAAAAGCTTATGCTGGCATGAAGTCATTACCAAAATTACAATAAAACTATGAACACTAAAGATAGCTTTTATTTAGAAAAGAGCAAATGAAAATAAAGAGCAAAAGAAAAATAGGTGAAAAGTAAAACAAATAAAAATCAGTGAAAAGATCACGTTTGGCCTTATTTTAAGTTATTTTCAATACTCCATTGAATATTTCTGACTTTTTCATAATTTCATTTCTTGCCGCCTAATGCCACTCGGCGGGGGGTCCATGGTTCACTTTCTTGTCGCAGCAATATCAAAACAAGTTTTCCAAATAGCGGTCGCCGCTCGGCAGACACTAGCAAACCTCTGATTGTACTTCGGTCAAAAAAAGCTTATTCGCAGGTGGAGGAGGCCACCAAACGCTTAACTGCAGTTAAATAAGAGCTCAAATAAGTCGCAATAATTTTAAGAAGAGATGATCGCCAAGGTTTATTTCTCAATTTTCACTTTTTTCCTTTCGTTTGTTTGTACTTAATGTGAGCAATTACCTCCTTAGAGTTGTAATCTGCTTTACCAATAGGCTTGGTGGAAATGAAGTGTAGATCTCTGCATTTTTATCACAACATCAAGAACCAGATGACGAATTGGAGAAGAAGCGCGGCCAAACACGTAGAAAACATTTAAGCCCCAAACATGCATTTGGAGGAATCAATTATGATTATTATATCGCACACCGTCTTCAAAAGAGTCACAACTCAAAAAAAAAGTTCGTCAGAAAATGCGAAAAACTATTTCTTAGCATATGCTATTTATATGGGCAAGGGCGACTTTACCTTAGGTTTTTTTTTAACAAATTATAACAAAAGTTGATTCAGCTTTTTCTGAAAGGTAAATAAAAGCTCTGTGTAAATTTTTAGCGTATAATTTCAAAAATGCCAAATTTTGAGTTGTGACTCTTTTGAAGACGGTGTGCGATATGTTCATGCCCAAATAACCTTGGAAATAATTTTAAACTACTAAGGGTTTCCCTTAGACTGGATATAGCCTGGAAAACTTCGAAAAACTGGAAATTTTTTTGAGAGGTCAAAATTTGTATGGAATAAAAAAAAAACGGTTTGTTCGATGAAAAAATCCAGTTTATTAGATATTCCGAAAATCAAGATTTCGAAAACCCGCCTATATACAAATATTCACAAAAAATGGCTGAATCCGGTGAGTCAGTTACCCTAATAATAAGAAAAGAAAAAAAATCGCCGATGTAGTTCATAGCACTTACATTCAATTAATGGCAATACATTTTTCTTCACGATTATATACATCAACTAAAAAACTACTGTTATACCTATTTTTGTATTAATTGCGTTAAATCTGTACGATCCACAAGCAGTTAAATTTCCCTCTATGAATTTTGAGTTAGCTCACTTTGGTCTAGGTGTGAGATATGTTAGAGTTTGGCCGAGTTTCTCCTCCGATTTGTTGCGTGCGCATTGATGTTGTCACACAAAGGGGAGGGACCTATAGTTTTACGCCGACTCCGAACGGCGATTGTATTTTTGTGAGAAGCTGTTTCGCACGGCAAAAAAAAAACACTCGGAGGTTTGCCATTGCCTGCCCCTGAGCTGTTACCGCTGTTAAGAAAATACCTTTTTTCTAAATTTGTTTCGATGTTGCTTTGATCAGGGCTTGAACCCAGACGCTGCGGAGTGATAGCGCCACAGCGGGTTGTTTAGGGTTTTGATCAATATACAAGCCAACAAATTAATTCAAGCGGTTCCTTGTGCTTTTTAATACCCTTCACATCTGAAATTGTTTCAGCCATCAAATTCAATACTTCCATGGCTTTAAGGGCATGCAATATGAACTGCGAATGGTTTCACACAATCGACTCTAGCAGTTTGGAACATACAAAATGTTCATAATTTTCATTCGTTTGGTTTTAAAATCATAGCCACCATTAAATATTTTTTTCTCCTTTAAATTCATAAAAGGAGCATTTATTTTCCTCTCAAGGAACATTCCTGTTTGAACATTCTGAAACCATGTCTTTTCTTATCCATGGCTTGAAGAAAACCCTTCGCCATCTTTTCCGTGTTATGGGCTTTGGTTCAAGGAGATCTGTTTACGCCAGAAGCTTTTTAAGGCAACTTGTGCTGTCAGCTAGAGCAGCAATCCATTTCCGGTCGCCAATATCAAACAGTCGTCAGTGTATGAGTCAGGGGAGAGGACACCACTCTGTGGAACCTCTTGCATAAATCTTCTAGGTTTTGATGTTTCGTCTCGAAAGGACTGTTCTCTCACTGGGGTTATGGTTAAGGCCGCGAGGCATATGAGTGTTTCTGGTATTGAGTGGTGTTGTTGTGCTGTGCCCTTTACGGAAGACATGCTGATGCTTCGCTGGGGTCAGATGGTATCGGGAATAATGAGAGTACCCATTGAAATAATGAGCATCTTGGTGAGATATGTTACTCCAGCCGGACTCGCATGTTAAAGCATCAGACGCGTAAAGTTTTGTTAAATTTTCTCAATTTTTACTCCAGTTATCATATGCCTCCACCCCCTCGCTACTAATAAATGCGTTCTGAGTTTCAATACATATGCTTCGAGGAAGACCAACTGAGTTCACAGAATGATTCCGGTCCCAAAAGTACTTCAGTTTTTTGGTAGTGGCACATTAGTACCTCGTTCCTTGCTACCAAGATTTGGAGAGTGTGAAAGCACTCCTTGACGAGCCCGGAGGTGATCGCTCCATCTGAAAAGATAACTAGAAAGGAGGAATGGAATTGTGGGCGGCAGTAAAAACTAAAAACAATTTTTTCCAAGCACTCTGGCATATTGCCTATTGTACGTAAGGCCAAGAGACTGGATTTAGAGGAAAGGGATATGTAGGTGGGGTGGAAATTCATTGCTCCTCTGCAAACTTACCAGACTCCTTTATGAATTTTAGCAGTTTATTGAGAGAAAGAGAATGTACGTCGTCCATTCTCAGTACATCCGACCCAAAAATGCACCATCTGAGTCTGGCGAAGGCCGGACAGCGGCAGAGAAAATGTTATGTACTATCCTTGTCCTCCAAACACGATATACACATTAAATCATCCAGTTCGTTACCTTGAACTCCAGAGTGTCCTGGCACCCACACAAGTTCAAGCTTATTCCATCTTGTAACGGAGTTCGGCCTCAACTTAAATTCCTGGACTAACTTTAAAGAGGTTCGAGCGATTTCCAGGGCCTTTGGAGCAGCTTGGCTGTCACTGCAGATCCTGATTTTATCTCCGCGCCACCTTTCGCCAGTTATCCAGTCTGCCACTTTCAGTTTGCACAGACTTCCGATTGAAATACCGTTGTCATTGCACCCAAAGCTATAAAGGTGACTTTCAAACTCTTTTGAAGATTCAATCTGGCACAAGTTGAAATTGCAATAGAAAGTTTGGTGCCAAATCAAAAAATATCCGCACTAGATCTTGATAGAGATCTTTGATCCGGTGTGTCTTCTTACAAAAAGTACTTTCATATATTTTCAATTGCAAATCCCTCCAAGTTGCTACTGCTTGGGAAAAAAAAATGGTGTGGGGTCCAGCCCAGTAGTGATTTCAAGGCCGCGGATGAACAGGTTCTCATTGATCCTGTAACCGAGATTAGAGCAAGCGCTTTGGGTTTGTCATGGCGTGAAATGATAGTTTTTTGCAACATCTTTGCCAACCAGACTATGGAGGCTTAAGTTACATTCGGATGGGTTATAGTGCGGTCCATTCAAATTGGAGTTCAAAGCCGTATTCGACCAAAAAGTTTTCAACAGGCCCACATGACCTGGATGACTTTCTCAAATGAGTTTTGGCGAGATTAGAAGCCTTAATTAAGCTCGTATCAAGCCTAGCTCCAAGAAATTGGAATTCGTGAGAGTATTTAAGCATTTCTTCTCCAGAACTGCACTCATACCGTCTGATAGAGAATAGCCGAACTTTCCCGTAATAATAAGTGCCGGGTTGTCCGCGTACCCAACAGCAACGTAACGACGTTCCTATAGCTTGGTTAAGAGGTCATCCTCCGCCAGAGACCAGAGTATAAAAGAAAGCACACCTCCTTGTGGGCATCCTCTTATGGCTCTGATATTCACGAAACTGTTGCCTTGGGACGATTTGATATTGCGATAATTAAGGAAGGTGTAAATTTACCAAACAGTAGGAATAGAGCAACCTCCTTAAAATCGAGGGCCGTTTCAATCTTACTAACCAGGAACTGAGTCTGTCGATTTTCCTTTGACATACGCAAACCGAGTGTTGTGTAATGTATTTCCGTATCTCAGCTTATCCCTTATATGTAGGTATAGCAGTCTTTCAAAGATGAAGAGAATTAAGACAATAAGTCTGCATGATTAAGGTGAGTCTTGTAACCGGTTGTCCAATTTAGGAATAAATAATACGCATACCCCTGAATCGATGATAACATCAATGTATATGTGAAATGGCCGCCTGTAGCTTTGAAAGGTTCAAAACAATTTAATGACCATACTTCCTTGTCCGTGTCAAAAATGGAAATAGACCTGCCTAGGCTTTTAACCCTGCGGAACCTATGTTCCGGAGAGATAGCTGTGTACCCACCTCGTTCCACCGAAGAACCAGGGCAATAAATCTGGAGCAGTTATTTTAGAATTTCGCGGTTGTTGTTCATGTAAGTGCCATATTGCCTTTTTATGAAAGAATTTTGTGTAGGCGGGAGCTTCAGGCAGCGTCTCTATTGGCTGACTTTTTTATATGAACGTTTCCTCTAGAGCGTCTTACGAGTTACTGAGAGCCTGTGCGCTGTTGAAATGCTTCCTGCATCCAAATCCCCGTTCCGAAAGTGAGCCCTATGATTCTCTAATTAAGAACCCGGAGCTGTGCTGTCATGAAAGGAGTCCAATTCATCGGCAGACTTTATGGAAGTTAACAACGAGTCTGCTCTACATAGCAACGACTAAATTTTTGGAAAGATTCAAGTTGGTTTTTTGGCGGGAAAATCAAATTATGGAGCTCGGATCACCCTGCGTTATCAAACCTTATATGATGGAGTTCGAGAGTGATGCTTCATCCGAAACTTTCCAATCTCTGACAAGTTCAGCAATAGGCATTCTGCACAGAGTTAGATCCAGTACCTATTTTCCTGCGCGGTGGCTTTATGCCGAGACTTCTGTTGGTTTCACCGTCTCAGTACTCTACAGCTCCTTTGCAGGGCTCAGGATTTTCTCGAGCTGAACTGGACACTATGGGGATATAGCCCCGGATCACATGAGTTCGAGGGAACTCATTCTCCTCCACTGAACTAACGCCCAGGCCACACCTAGGCTTGATATTTATGATTTAATTTTAACCATGTCGCTATTTGAGAATTCGAGCAAACGACAGGAAGCTTGAGAAATGCACCTTTCGAACTGGTGTTCTCAACAGCGACGTTTGTTTTTGCCTCTTGCATCTGTGCCAGTTGATGTGCTGTAAAAAATTTGTTGACAGGATCAACCTAAACAAAACCTGAATGCCCAGAAATTCTAAAGCAGACACCCATGGTATCAGGGATCACGGTGTTGGCCGACTCAGATTCCGGAGGTAATTCAGATTCCACCTGACGAAGATCCGGCAGGTCCGGGTCTCCTATGGAAATATAAGCTGGGGGAGACACTGGCCTCTGGCCCAGTTTTTTTTTAGTTTCGTCCCCTTTAGTATTCCAATGGCACCGTCAGAGGTGGTTGAGTGCAGTCCACAGATTGTAGTGATTGCCGTGCAATCCAGGGAAAAAGTTGGGTTACAAAAGGTTTATATGAGTATCCAACAAAATTAACAAACACATACACATTTTAATTAATTTAAAGTAATACGTATTTATTTCAAAAATTATTTGAAAATTTTGCAATTTTTTTGCACTTAATTTAAGTTCACAATTTGTATTTATTAAACGGTTTCGCTTTTTTAATTTATCGTTTGGTATTATAAATTTCGGGGCACTGGGGTGTTGTTTCTTAATGATTTTTTAATTAAAAGGCACAAAGTTGCATAGATACAAACTATAAACTTATGCACATACATATGTATTCATATGTACGTATGAGTTTGTGTTTTTTTGCCAATGCGATGAAAATAATATGTATAGCTAAGCAACAATTTCTAACTATGTATATGAATAAAGTAAGTTGTAAATTCAATAAAAGTCAACCAATAACAAAACAAAAATGAGTAATGCGCTTGTGTGTGGGGCGTGTGCGCATGTGTAGGTAGTCAATTTGGTTAAACGTTTTTCAAATGAGTAGCAGAGGAAATATTAAATCTCAGCATTTTACAGCTTGGCTATTACACTGCTGTAATCATATGACTCTCGTCATCCTCATTAATTGTGTTGTTATTCTTTTTGCTGTGCTCTTTGCCTGATATGATGAGATTGGCAGTTTTTGATTTGTTGCCACCTAATACACGCGATTGAGTTTTCGCAACTCTGAACTCCTCGAAAGCTTTCTCTGCTGTTTCCACAACTTCTTCTTCCTCATCGTCACTTCCTTCCTCCTCTTCCTCCTCCTCCTCCTCCTCCTCCTCCTCCTCGTCTTGTTCCTCGTCTTCAGCGTTCGCATGGTTATTTACGGGGGATGTTTGTGGAGGTGGTGATTCCCGTTCTTCGTTTTCATCTTCATAGATGACGTCACAATTTGTTGGTATCGTTTTCGGTGGCGGCTTTTTCACCTGTTTCAGGTCCTTCTTGGCCGCATCGCCGTTAGCCGCTTGCATAGCTGTCATTTGGATTTGCATTTCACGCAGCCGATCGGTTAGGTCGAACAGATCGCGCTCCTGGGACTCACAGCGGGTACGCAGTTCATCGATTTCACGCAGATCCTCCGGGCGAGGATCACGGCGTTCATAGCGCATGCGCATCTCTTCAAAACTGAAAGAATGGTGGAGAAGTGGTGGAAGGTTAATTTAATAAGTAACTGTCATTTAAAAATAAAAGTATAAGTTCAGACATATGCACGGATGATTAACTTATTTAATGTTTAGTTGGAGCCAATTCATTTACAACATCTACTCTCATTTTGCTTTAAGGAATCATGCATTACAAGGACCACTAAAGCTTTGGTAGCACAACAAACGAAAGCGAATTTCGAAAATGCTTCTATGAATACCTAAAATGTCTGGTACACGGTACCTTTAAAGCTTGTTCGTTTACTAAATAAAATTTTTGTATAGGCTTTTTTATTGGATTTTTGTAATATATGTACTTGTATTTATTGACAAAAAAAAAATACTTACAGATTTGTCAAGCACCGACACTTCCTATGGAGCTGCTCAATTTCGTTTGTATTGCTTATGTCCCGTTTGTCCATAGCTGCTTTCTCTGAATCATATGCCGCCTTAAGATCCTTCAGATCGTGTTGATGTCGAATTTCAATTTCCCTGTAGCGGTTTGTGGTTTGGTTGGGTTTTTAGTTTGTGTATTAGCGAAAAATTTGGAAACGTTTTTTGCGGTAAGTACAGTAAGGATATAAAAATAAGTTTTATGTTAGGAAGTGTTAGTTTCGTAACAACTAAAATCGTCAAGTGTTAGAAAACAAATGGTACAGTCATACATTTTTGACTTCAGAAGTGATGAAAACATTACCTTCCCGTCGTCTTAGGAGGTATGGTATTAGCTAAACTCACATATCTTATTTGCTATCCAAAAAAATTGTGCAGCTAAACATGTTTTTTGGAGGTTTGACATGATTACTTTTTAAATGTGGGATCTCCGCAAAACTAATGCGACTAAGTAACGTACGACACAGAGACAACCTTCGGTCTAAATTTAAACGTTATTGAATAAACTTTTAGAGATAGAGAGTTTTAGAAGAAAACGATGACAAAAACTGGATGCAATGGGTTGTGCGCCGGCTTTGGGGCCCGCCATATTAAAACAGTGTCCAGTCAAAAAATCTGAAGAGCCAAATCTTCTCTTTCTTGCAGAGACTCCTTATGTCAGAGGAATACGGCTCGAAATTTATATCATAAAATAAGACAGGAATCAAATGATGTGAACGCCGCGGCATCCGAATTGGGAGGGACCTCTCCGAGCCTTACGAGGCCATTCAAATATTGAGACACTGAGACTCACGGTCGTTCGACTTTTTCCGTCTTATGTATGTATATAGCAAAAGCTCTGAACTAAAATCGCACTCTACAATAACGAAATTTTAAGATGCATACATACATATATGTGCATTACAGCGAGTCAAATTTTTTCTCTTTTTTGCTTCGGTGACTGATGTATTCTACTGGCAATTCTTTGTCCTTATTTTTTATTTTAGTTGTTAATCCATAACTAATTTAATATTTTTTTACCCTACTTCAATTCGATTAAATTTATGAGATAAATATCATATTATTACAAAGTAGGTATCAAACTAGGGTTGCCACCTGTTTAAATTTTTTAATTAAATTAAACTGATAAGGTAAATGAAATGTTGCAATATGGGTATCAAACTAAAGTGGTTTAGAAAGCTTAGTTTGGAGAATATTCTTAAAGACGGTTGCCACCTGTTTAAAGAATTTAAATAAATTCATATGATAAAATAAATTTATTTATTTATTCGTCTATGAAACAGCGGCCGCTAGTGTGGTAAGCAGTGCGTGCTTCCACTGTGCAGCGCCTGGGTTCAAGCCCTGGTCAAGGCAACATCGCAAAGAAATTTAGAAAAAAGGGTTTTTCTTAACAGCAGTCACCATTCGGCAGGCAATGGCAAACCTCCGAGTGTATTTCTGCCATGAAAAACAGCTTCTCATAAAAATACAATTCGGAGTCGGCGTAAAACTGTAGGTCCCTCCGCTTTGTGTGACAACATCAAGGCAAACGCCACAAATCGGAGGAGAAGCTCGGCCAAACACTAACATATGTGCAAGCGGCAATCTATTTTTATTATCTATTATTATTATCAAATTAAACTCAATTAATTTTCAGACGAATTTTTAAACAACTCTTTGACCCAGATATTTTTAAAAACGGTTTCCACTGAAATAAATTTTTGTCAGATGAAAGCTGTTTAAAAATTCCTTGATGGAAACATAACATGTTGTCACCATTTTTTTTTTAATATGGTTGAATCAATTAAATTTCTAACATAAATAATTTTGTTCGGGGCTTCCACATTCTACCATGCATCATCATCTAATTACACAGGGCAACATTAAGTTTGGTGCGACCAATGCTAAAACTATATTTGATAAATTTTTTGTGTTGATAACGAGTCCATGGGTATAAAGTTTCCATGAGCTCCAGATTTTGGGAAAAACGGGGTCAAAGTGTCAAAAAATGGCGCTTTAGGCAATATTTGAGGAGCTCAAGGGGTGATAGAGTTTACAACTCAATTTAACGCCTGGACTGGATAGGAAATACTGATATTGGCGAAGTTTGAGTACCTACCGCAATAAAACACAAGGTGATAGAATTTTCTACTTTAAATTCAATTAACGTTTAAATTTTCAACAATTAGTCCTGAAAGTTTTATATATGTTGGTGACCTTCAGGTCAGGGTGTAAGGGTATTCGCGGGTGTAGTCGAGAGTTAATGTATGCTTAACCAAACCTCTTGAGGTGATGGAAACTTTATAGGTACCTGCGGAGCTTTAACATTTACCGCAACAAAATTGTTTCCGAGCATTCGTTAAAGTGACATAACACAAAATTAATTCGGATAGTGATAAACTCTTTGCTTTGCAAAAATCGTCCAATTGATCGTAGGCAAAATCGCCTTATGTACATTATATATTGGCAAAAAAAAAATTTACTAAATATAAACAAGAAATTGGTTAGGAATCAGTAGCTAAACTTAAAAATAAGGAGGTTGGAAATCTATTTTAGAACTATACTTCCCTGGAATTTATGCAATTTTTTGTTCAGAATTACCAGTAGAGCAGTTCATTCGCCGAAACAAAGTCGGGTAAATTCTTAAGAATAAAAGCATCTACTGAGAAAAACTGAAAGCAGGCAATAAATATGGCTATCTGTGCAGAAGGTGATGGCAGGGAATTTAAAGAGGAACTGCAGTAAATGCATAATAGTAGTGTATTATTTCAAAAGGTTACAGAAAGAAAATATATACGCACTTATCATTGCTGAAATGTAGAAAGGCCCTTATTGACATTTTTTTTATTTTTAACAGCAGAAGTAAAAACGTAAACGTCAACACAGAGAATTTTGTTGGTTCGTTGGTCTTTATATTAGGGAACGCAAATTTTTAGGGAGGATATCACCGGCTGAGTGGAAGATCTACCTATCTCGGCAGCCGGTTCGAAAACGCCCTATCTCAGAAAATTTTTCAAGAACGCTCTATCTCAGAATTTGATCCTATCTCAGAGTTAAGTTCAAAATACCGTAACTTAATTGAAAAAAAAAGTTGAAACGAATTCCGAAAAAGGGCATTTTTCAATCAAATCGTTCCTAAAGAAAATTCTGAAATAAGGCGTTCTGGAAAATTTTTCTGAGGTAGAGCGGTTCGTTCTGCTACTCAGCCGTCGATATGTTTTATTAGATAAAAAAAAATGTCAGTTTGAGCCTTTATACATACATTTCAACAGCGTTATATTTTTTTCTAAATTGACTTTCATCATTAAATTAACTAAATGCTCTCAGTGGCAGCTGGATTTCCATCTAGTATTTATTAATTGAATCTTATTGACAAAGTTGCATTATATTTATAGGCAAAACTCATTTTGAATTTAACAAATAGCGATATCTTATAAATACAACAGCAATTATGTTCAACACTAAGCATGCCAACGTAATTAATGGCGACATGGTCAGATAAAGCACAAACATTGATGGCACAATATATGGACACGACCGCTTCGCAAGCACACACAAGGCAGTGAGAATTAGCAATGATGGTGACGATGTTGATGATGAAAATGTCTCATCATTCACCAGGACATCACGATTCGCATACGTAATGCTGTTGAGAAAGTACATACATAGGTACAAATGTTACATGTTTGCATTGATTTAGAAAAAAATGTCATTACAATTAGTGTTGTAGTTAAATTTAAAGTGTGGTCCAAATATTAGTAATTACTTATTTAAATATTTAAGTATGACCGGGCTGGACTAGTCTTGATACAGTTGACAATAGTTCTAAACAAGTCGATTTGTAATACTATGCGAGGGATGTTTCTAAAGATCTGGGAATTTAATTTTCGTCAATATTAAAATGTAGTTTTACAACATAATCTCCATTTAGCTGAATACATTTATCTCAACGATAAACTAATTTCTGCTTTCGGTGCCTGCTCCACCTATCTATAGCAAGTTTTACGTCAGTTAAGCTTTCAAATCGAAAAGCGCTTTCAAAGCGAAAGCAATTCCCATCGTAAATCGTTCAAAACATCCTTCGTTTTTCTCGCGGTGTGTGGTCTTGCATTATGCTGTTGTAATAACGGACGATCATGCAACTTTCCAGGCCGTTTTTTGACGAATGCCTGTTGGTCAGCTGAATAATTTATAATGATTTCATACCTTCTTTCCACAACGAGAAAATTATTGCCCTTTGACTGAACAATATTGCACTAGATAGTTGTATAAACATGTCAAGACTCATCTGGAACCAATAACACAATTAGATCACCTTTCAAACCCTTGTAAGTACCCAAAACACTACAAAAACGATTCGAATTTAATATACATATGTATCTCTAAGGCGCAGGATATCGGGACCCACGCTGATTTCGAAAGACAGGGATGGGCGTTATTTTGCAGGCAGGACGGGACCAAAATCCATTCCCGACTCCCCCTACTCTCCCGATAAAACTTGCAACCTCCATAAATTCGGAAAATGTTCCATAAAAACCGTTTTATGAAATAAGCACTTTTTATGTTCAAAGAATTTACTCATATGGATTCGATTAACTTAACACGGAGCCCACAAGACGCCATACTTGAAGAATAAGATTCAGTCCCCAACATATTTGTATAGGTTTTGGTTGAAAATACGATCACAGGTATAGGCTTGCAAGATACTACCAAAGTCAAAAACTATTTGCCAGGATTCCTGCCTTTTCCTTTAAGATTATTCACCATACAATTTATAAACTAAAACACACGCAGGGATGGTATATTAAGGGATAGAAGTCGAGTGTTATAGACTTATTTTAGGCCTAAATGGAAGTTTAAAATATTGGCAAAAAACACTATTTGTGACAATTTCACCTCTTTTTTCTCAAAATCTCAAGCTGATGGAAACCATGTATATACTTGCGGACTCGTAATCTGCAGAAAGAAGTCTATCAAAACAGCTTTGACATTTGCCGGACCAAAATCGGTGTCGCCCTGTGTTACCATAATGCTTGAGAAATATTTTCTATTAATATATTTTGCCAAAGCATCCGTTACAAAAAAGAAACTAGGGATCAAATATCCAGCTTTTAAGTGTTTTCGGAAGTTAAGACAGCAATTAAATCTTCTACGAAAACTATTTAACGGATGGTACTCTAATTTTACACCAAAAATTAACATAGAATCAAATCGACAATCCCGATTTTAAGGTGTAATAAATTTTAAATCAATAAAATATTAAAATCTTTCGAAAATTTGCTTCTAATTTGGACCAACCCTTATTCTTAAAATAATCGAGCTAATTTAGAATGAAGTTAATTTAATGCTGTAATTTACAAAACTTTTTACTTGAGTAAGAAAAGTTATTGAGTACTGGAAAGCAGCGGTAATGCTGTGTATATATGAGGACCAAATGAAAGATTTACAGACATTGTGAGATTTAGTATTTGAGGCTCAGATCATTGCAACAAGAGTCGGTTATTCAAAGATGATACCAATTGGGGATTTGCATTATAAGAATTATGCTTTAGTTAAGTGTTAATATACTGGCAAGGAAGCAGTCAAGGGCAAACGATTTTTACGGATTTTTTTTTAATTCTGAGATCAATTTCAATAAATTCTGTAGGTAATAGAAGCGCAAAACGAGTTTCTAAATATTTCAACTTACTTGATTTGCTCCTCGACAACGGCCAGTTTCTTACGATGGCGATCTGCAAGTTCCTGCAGCGCTTCCTCCTTCTCAGCTTGCAGTTTGGCCTTCTGTAGCTCTGAAAAATTATGCATACATAAATATGAGTAGCTTATTATGTTAGATATTTAGAAAACAAATGCCGTCTATAAAGTAATTACCCAATTCCTTTCGATGCTGCTCCCGAATTTCCTGTGTTGCGTGCTGTAACTCCTTAGCGAATTCCTCCTTTACCTGACTTAAACGCTCGCGGAATTTGTCCTCCATTTCTTCTCTCTCGGCTTGAAACTCTTTTTGCAAGTTTTCTGGAAAAATAAAAGTGAAAATAGGATCTCTTTACTAATATTTTACTTAAATATTCGGAAAATTTATATTTCTGAATACATATTATAAAAATATCGTCTTGGATATAGCCTCCATGAGCGGATGTTCTACAGTTTTATACTACCTTCCAATGTTTCTCTCCGCTCTTCCTCCCGACACATCGCATTTTGATATTCACGATCAGCACGATCCAAATGCATTCGCATTTGCAGCAAGGTGTTGTCAGATTTATCCCGCATCTCTATGAACTCTTCGCTCTTGCGTTCAAAACGCTCCTGCAATTCGTTGAGCTGCAATGGAAGTTATTTTGGTACTATTTTTGCTGAAGATAAATTACAAATAATCAAATAATCCTGCAAATCTGAATTTAAAGCGAGTTTGATTGAAATTCACTCGGAAGTGAATTGCAGAACCTGCCTGTATAACTTGTTAAATCGAATTGAAAGGAATACATTTAGGAAGATATAGACCTGTCCTCTTTACTTGAGGAGTTTGGTGTCCTCCCGTGTTCATTACATTAAATGAGTGCTTTTCTGTGATTTTCGCCGCTTTGGTCGATTTCCTAAAACAAAATACTGAGTTTTTGTCCAGTACTTAAGATCTGCACCGTTCGCTAGATTTTCAAAAATTAGTTGTCAAATTAAAACGCTTGACTTGTAGATGAGCAAACTGCTTCTATTTTTTCGAAAGGAGTTGCCAACTGTTGAATAATCAAATTTAAATTATTTAATAATCAATCCGCACCGTTCGCTCGATTTTCTAAAAAGAGGAGTCCAATTAAAAGGCTTGGACTGCAGATGTGCAATATGGTTTCCTTTTCGAACAGAGCTGCCACCTTTTTAAAATGTGCTCGCATTATTTTAAAAAATAAGTCGACTATTACAAAATGGGTATCAACTGAAATGGTTTTGAAAAGATTAATATTTTGACTGAACTATGGGAGAGAAGCCACCTGTTTCAAAAATTAAATTTAGTTTGAACCAAGCGAATTACAGTGGCGGTCAAGGTGGATGAATGGTGTTTCGTTTTTAATATTTACAATGTTTTTCAAGCTAAAATTTATTTTTTGTTGTATTTTATGGTACATACATGTTTTAACATGAGTCATATAAAACCGCAAAAGCCGTCAGCAAAAACAAAAATATTAAAAATGAATGCGATTTTTCAGCCGATCAAAACTTGCACTTATTTTACTAGAATTTCATAAGCCTGTTAACTGCGCACCCAAAAATTGTATAGAAATTCTGGTTAAAAAGTTCGAAATTTAGATGAAAATTTTTGTAGTCTGTATAAACTTCGGAAGTGTGATTTATATGGCTTTTGTTAAAGCTTGAACCATATTTTTATAAACAAAAACAGAGAAATTTTAACTTGAAAAAAAAATTTAAATATTAAAAACGAAACACCATTCATCCTCTTTTCACCACCACAGTAGGTAAGAGAAATGTGTATCACCATATGGGTGCGAAACGAAAGGGCTTTCAGACGGTATATTTATTTGGACCACTTTATGTATCTCAACCAAACTTGGTACACGTAAAAACGAATGGTAATGGCAATTTACAGAAATTCAAAAGCTGTGACATTTCAGTAACAACGACATCTAATTTACTCAAAGTTGATGTTTTCAATAGCCCCTCCCTAATAACAATAGTTTATAAATTTTTGGAAAGTGGGCGTGGTCCCACCCACGTTATTTACATGTTTTTCTTTAAAATTTATTTTATAATTCCTACGAAACTCGATGCACATGTATGTAGTGTAGTAAATCAAGCTCTTGAAAAATGTTAAAATTGGAATTACGCCCACCTGCCACGTAGCGGTCATTTTCAGAAAACCGAAAATTCTATTTTTAAAACTTGCAAAAAAGCGAAAATTCTATATATAAAACTTTCGCTGCTTGCATTTCCCCTTGTTACCGTCAGATATTTTGTTAGAAATCTGTTCTGAATATACCCCTTTTAGGTTCCTGTGTCAAGAAAATTCGTAATAAGAAGGACCAGCTTGCCAGAAAAGCTGTAACTGTTGAGATTCGTTTAGCTGTGAACAAAGAAATACAAGACAAATGAGCTTTGAAATTAAAGTTTGCACGTCTCGACCACTTTCAAGTTAATGCATTTTTATCTAATACCACTGTCATAGTCAAACGCTATTAAACGCAGCCGGCATAATGTGGCATAGCCTGTATAGACCAATATTCATACTTATCTTTATGTACCTTTAATATACCGATAATTACTAACCTCAGTTCTGAGCTCATCCTCGTTGGAGCTGTATCGTGATGTTAGAGCACGAAGCTCTTCAATATGCTCAGTTTGCAGCTTCTCGAGAGCTTCCCGACGCTCGTCCACGTAAACGGATTCGAGTTCAGTTTTCAGTCTTGTCATCTCTGTACTGTTAAACAATGTGGCAAATTTAGTTTTATAGTTTTAATATATTTCATATCATATTCTTACTATAGTTTGTCCTCCCAGAAGACGGCAGCTTGATTCCGCACCTCATTGATACGATTGACTACTTCTCGTTCCTTATCACAGAGCGCGCTGTAATTAATTAATTTTTGTTTTTGCATTATTCAAACTTTTGAACACATTTTCACTAGCTCACCTATCACACTGATTCTTGATTTTCTTCACGGCTTTCATTTGTTCCTCCAGATTTGTATTGGTCTGCTGCAGTTCTCCTCTGATATTATCGATTTGTTGCATAAGAGATTTTATAGCTAGCTCCTGTTCGGTTACAACGCCCCGCAGCAATTTAACCTCAGCCTGGTATACCTTTAAACCTTCAACTTCCTGCTTGCGCTCCTCTAACTCATTCTCTAATTCCTCCGCTCTCTCCAAGGCCAACTCTCGCTCTTGCTGAATTTTATCGGTTTTTTCTTTATTTTGCTGATGTATCTGACGAAGCTGCCATTCACAATCGGCCATTAGCGTATCTTCCCGATCTAAATAAGCATACAAAAAAAAATTACTTAGGAAAATATGTGTCAAATTTGAGTTTAGTCCAACACCCACCCCTGTTTTGCGTTCTCAACATTTCGAATTCCTTTTGCCATTTATCCTGACAGATTTTCCGTTCCGCCTCAGAGCTCTCCAGCGCATTTTTCAATATTGTGATCTGTGCTTCCAATTCGCCGCGTATTTTTTCAACTTCCTTTCGCCATTCTTCTGCTTCGGATTGCGCTGCTGCGAGTTGTGTTTGTAGATTACTGGCCAACTGTTTAGTTTCTTTGTACTTCACCTCCAATTCGTTGTACTGAGTTTCGACTTCCTCTGTCGAGAAAAAAATCCAATCAGCAGTTGTAGCCAGTCTAACTTACACGATACTGAGCTTACCATATTTTCTCCTGAACTCGTCCTCATTCTCACTGTATTTGTGGCGTAGACTTGTTTTTTCATCTTCAAGTAATTTCAACCGCTTTCGCACGAAGTCGTCGTCCATTTGCGCCGCCTTTAGTTCGCCTTGTAATCCTTAAATTGTTAAGTAGATAAATATTAATTTTTGTGATGTTATTACTAAATATTAGATATGTTTGTACATATGTACATAAAAGTATGTATCTGCATCAGTGGCGGATCCAGAGGGGTTAAACTACGTGTCAGTCAGTGGCGGACCCATGGGGAGTGTTTTAATACATAGACACCATTTTATACATACATATGCGCCATATTAAAATACCCCCCGTAGGTCCGCCACTGACTGACACGTAGAATAACACCCAAAATCTCCCCGCTGGATTCGCCCCTGATCTGCATGAAACATCATTTTTAGTTAATTTCCTTACGCTCTACATTCCACGCCTTCGCCGACAGTTCTTGCTCCAGTTTTCCAATTTTCGCCTGCATTTCCGCGACTTTGTTCTGCAAATTTTGCACATTCTTCTGCGCATCCCCAATTTGCGTGTTGTAACGTGATTTTTGCTCAATTAGTTCTCGTCTGGAAAATATATTAATTTTTAATATAAATTCAATTAAATTGTCATTAAAACAAGTAGTTTATTTCAATGGTTTGTGCATACGTTCCTAGTTATTTTGCACACACTTGCACAACCATGTATGTATGTACTTAATATGTTACTTATTTTAAGAAGCTGTGAATTATCAAATTATCGAATTAATAACCTACCCGCCCGCTTTGGCTGAGTGCTTAGAGGTGTGTACTGTCGAGAGAATACTTGGGCCCCGGACTAAAAAATCACGAGCCCCTATACATAAATCATATTAATTTAAACGCATATGGTAATTTTATATAATTTAAGGAGTCAGAAACAATCAGCACGAATCGGAATATAAGTATTTGTTTGTAATAAAAGCCTATAACGAAGGGGAGTTACATTGCAAAAAATTAATAACAAGTTATGATTCTCATATTTCGGGCCTCTTAAAAAGCCCTGGCCCCCTTCCCCCTTTTCGGGCCTGCTACTACTCTGTAGGGTCTGGGTTCGATCCCTGGTCTTAGCAACATCTAAATTGCCTCCGCAGGCAATGACCAACATCTGAGTGTATCTCTGACATTAAAAGCTTTTCATAAAATACATTTCCTTTTCGGGTAAAACTGCACCACCTCCCCCCCTTTGTGTAATAAGATCAAAACGCATACCACAAAAAATAAAGAGGTTTAGGAAAGTTTGCTACCGGGAATATTTTAAATATTACAATTCTGGTGTTAAATTAATGCGGTTTAAGAAGGTTTACTGTCGAAAATACTATTTGAAAAACTTCATTCAGTTAAATTGACAAGATAAGGTAAATATTGAATTAGTACACCTTTGAAGAAAGTTCGCGATATGTATGTAGACTGGAGTTATAAGAATACAAATTAAATTTCCATGAGAAAGCCCATCATAATTCCCATCATAAATCTCTTTCTTTTATTTTCCAAAAATTAGCCCATACGAGTCTTGGAAGGGAGGAACAATCCAAAAATACTTTTTTCATGAATTTATTGATATGAAATATTAATTTATCTATTGTGAGTATGTTAATTTAGTGGCCAAGGCATTCGGTGCCAAGCGTTCATTGTAGCAAGCATACCTTTGACGTGCGTTCTTTCAAACCAACGCCAGCGCCAAAGTCAACGCGAAAGTTCTATGTAGACCGGCCTTTAAACACATTTTTATTGATTGAATAGTCATTTACAATGAAATTTGTCAGCTACAGATGTGAAGTGATTGACAGTCATAATTTACATATGGGTTGATCTACGAGTACCCTTTTTAACTGAGATGACTAACCATTTAGAATTTTTCGAATCAGTTAAAGAAAACTCAACTTAAAAGGTATTACAAAATATTGCAACGAAGTACATTTGACTGTACTTCGAAGTACGAAGTACAACGGCTCAAAAAGAAGTACTGTACTTCCGAAAGCAGTACGGTTGGTCACGTTAGTTATAAATGAAGAAGTTAAAAAAAACGTGGTTGTGACGCCAAAATATTCTCCGGTTTATTCGGTTTAAGTGGTAATAGGTGGCTGCAAGCGCGCCTCTGGCTTGAAGAAATCGGCTCGGTATGTAAACGTGTTATCGGTTGGGAAACCACCCCCATCCTAGCAATGGATTGTGCACTGAGTAGGGATGAAACGATACGAGTAAATACAAGTAAATACTCGATACTTTTTGTTCCATACCAAGTAATTTTTTGCATCGATACTTTTGAACCAAGTACTAAGTAGGTATCGAAACACAAACAAATACTCGAAACCAGATACTTAGGCAAAGAACATAGGGACGCGACAACGAGAGCGTCAAAACCTAGTGCAGCAACCGTCAGCTCAGAAAGCAGAGAAAACAATTTTTTGAAGTGAAACTTCTTTAGCGGCGGTTGGTTGGGTGGGAGTAAATTGGCAAATTCAGCGGAAATTGCACACGGAAATGGTGCAACGGAAATGATGCAACGGAAATGGTGCAACGGAAATGGGTGGGGCTAAAACAAGTACTTCTTGTGTGTATGCAAAGGAAATGATGTAACGGAAGTGATGCAACGGAAATGGTGCTACGGAAATGGTTGGGGCTGAAACAAGTACTTCTTGTGTGTATGCATATGGTATGAATTTAACAAAAACATGCTAATAAAAGGTTAGAGGATAACACTTAGAAATACCAATACAAGAATGAAAGTAAAGGTGAGTACGTACACAGATAAAGAAAATTATAAAGGCAACGGTAAAAATAAAAACAAAAACAAAGATGTGTAAAGATAAAGGTAAACACGAGGACCAAGGTAAATTTAAACACTTTACTTATATGTATAAGGGCTAGGGCTGTGCGATTAATTGATTACTCAAAATTTTAATTAATCATAAAGTAAATAACTCAATTATTCGATTAATTGGAAATTATGATTACTCAAAAGTTCAGTTACTCGAGTAATCAAGATTTTTGATTAACTAAAAACAAAAATATTTGAGTAATTTGCTTTATGATTAATCAACATTTCGAGTAAAATGAGTAATCAACATTTCAACTCTTTACATATGTATAAAGTAGTTAAAGTTCCTTGATACTTTGAAAACAACGTTTCTGTTTTCAAAAATGAAAGCAAACAATTTTTTTCATATCGAGGGCTTATATTCAATATCCTCTATCTGCAAAAACTCAATTTTTCAGGAGAGCAAAAAAACTGTTTTGGCAGCTGTTTTTAAAAGTGTTAATAATTTTAAGTACACACGCATGTCTTAAATATTCACGCAATATACTAAAAATAGTTTTTTACTTTTAATTCATTTAATTTTAGTTTAAAGATCAGATAAAGGTTATTGCAATTCGAATTATAACTATTTATATAGAAAAATTTGCTGATAGAGGGTTTTGCAGAATAATGAAAATGTCAGTTCTTTAGACGTAAATACTATGTTAAACTAAGATTTTAATGCAGAAATCATAGGTGTGAAAATTCGTTCCCTTCTATTCCGATGTGCCCAGGTAACCACATAATTTTAAATGTGTGTTTGTGTCAAAAGAGTATTTCACGTGATTTCGAAATTATATGAGAATCATTAGCACTGTTAAAAGAGGCTTCGCTGGCTGGTTTACTGTCCGTTCAGATGAGGAAATTTCCTTCGTTTATAGAGGCGAAACGTACAGCTGATTCGGCTGTAAATGCCGAGCAGTACGCGGAAAAGCACTGAAGACAATTGTAACACCCAGCCCTTTTGTTACCACCATATCTGGAACCGTCTGTGAAAATAAGCTCCCAGGTAATTTATGAGTATCAAACTGGGCAAATGCCCTTGCGGTAGAGTTTTTACTTTAGTAAGCATCGGATGATGTCGAAATCTTTGATGTAGCTTAATATACGAAATAAAGGTGATTGCTTGCTACATCAGTTTTTTTTGTTGAAAGCAGGATTCGACGTGAGAGATAGCTTTTATTGGCGAGGTGGGAAATGCACGGATGCTTTTTCTCCTCTGCTACATAGTAAGGTGTTTCTAGCAATTTGAGATGTTTTTTTGCGCAGTGTCCATAAATTACGAGCCCAAAAACAACTTTTACATAATGTCAGTTCTGCTTAAAATTAGGTGTATTGTAAAAAATCATTCCAAATATTTTCAATGTATCAGTATAGGGGAGGGGTGTTAGACAAGGAGAGGGTTGGATGTATGTATTTATTTGTATTTTCTGCATATGTGAAAAAATTACTTTGTCAGCTTAAATCTGAGCTCCTGAAGATTTGGACCAATTGATTAGATCGTTTAGTATGTTAGAAAAAATAATTTTTACTTGCGTCAAGTCCTTAGTCTTAGAAAAAATTAAAATATCATTAGCGTATTTAGTTTGGCAATAGGAATAATAATAGCAGTTTCCCACTCTTGATGATATAACCCTTGAAATAAAATGTAGTTATGGAGTTTAATGACTCTATGTTTGATGGGATACGGATGTTTTTTTAGAACGGGGTACGGTATTTTGTCTGCACCAGGGCTTTTGCCTGTCATCGAAGAGATGGTTGGTCAAACTCTTAAATAGATATGAGTAAGAGAGAATTGTGGGAATCTTCGGACCAAGTGGAGGCAAATAAACATATACACATCGCTCATTTACTTTAGTAGTGTCATAATCCAAAAAATACAAATTTTGAGTTGAGTATGCAGAAATTATCGCTATGTCTTCTTCTATTTCTTGTAAAAATATCATAGCTGTATCGATTAAGCCCTGTATGCAGCTCTCAAGAAAACGGTCAAGAAAAAATTGCCATTATTTCGCGTGTATGTCCAAGGAATTTTGACATTTTTTGATACTTCACAGCCTGTTGCCTCACTCTTTCCTCAAGAAATAATGGAACGGGCATATATTTCTGTTGCAAACCTGGGTTGCCTTATGCTCTTTCTTCACAAAAAACTTTAGAAAACCGCAGTAGAAAGCGTAGTAAATTTCTTAAGAACTGCATACTGCCTTAAGGAAATTTGACTCAAGAAAATTTCTTAGCCATTTCTTGTACGTCATTTTATATGGAGTTTTTGCTTTTCTTGAGAGCTGCATACAGGCCTTTACCAGAATCTCACTAGAATAAAATATGTATTCATTTTTAGTATCGGCGTATATGTAAACTCAAAACTTTAAAGCCGTCTTTCTCGAGTTTTGATTTTTTGAGTTATGACAGTATTGTAGTAAATGAGCGGACATGTATATACCTGTAAGCTACCGGCCAAACCCGATCTTAGAATAAACTATTTTTGTAACTCTCATCATCAGTCCAACTGAAGCTACGCAGTCCACAAGATTTGGTTTCGGTTGGACATCGCATTAGGTAGAACAAGTATAGCCTGGGCAAAACTAGTTTGACCTAAGATCGGATTTTACCGGAACATATACATACATGCATCGGCACATGTACCTTACCCAGTCTTTATTTGACCTGCCACAAAAAAAATGGTAATGAAAACGATTTTCCAGCAAAATTGTGTAGATAGAGGATTTTGCTTTTGTAACAAAATGTTATTGCAGATAGTGGATTTTTCAAAATGAGAATATAATACCATAAAAGCAAAATTTTAAGTTTGGCATTATTGTCATGGCTGAAGGATAAATAAGAGCTCACGTTACCATCAAAAACTCATTTTCATCAAAATTGTAGATAGAGGGTATTGAATATACAGTGACGAGCAAAACTGTAACATGGTGTAACACTTTTCAATTCAGCCATCACTATATTTCCAAGTTCTAAAGACTTTCATCCTTTTGTTGTATATTCCTGTTGGTACATCCCTGCTCCCTCTCTCATAACGATTTGAAGTCAATACAACAACAACAAAAAAACCAGCAGACAAAAATGTAAATTGAGGCAGATGTTACAGTTTTACACTCACACTCAGTTTTGCATTTGACAGTTATCTTTTACTTAGTTGGAAGTCAGATGACTTTTTTCTTTATTGTAATTTATAGAAGTAGTGATCACCAGTAAATAATATAGTTAATCAGAAACCATAAATGTAAATAATAGATTTACTGCGGAAATGCGGGACCGCACGAAAAGTGGCAAACAATTTTGGAATTTGCTACTTGAAAATGTTAAGACTAAGAAGAAATATAGCCTAAAGTGTTCCCAAGGACAAAGGAAGTCTGTCAAAAAATATTACGGTACGATATCTTGTGAATTTAGCAGCAAGTAGCGATGCAACCACTATTACAGAAGCGCTTAAGGTATTAAACTTTAACGCAAATCAATAGACAGCGAGGCGAAGAATTGCCAAATTGAGCGCAAAGGCATCATAAAGAAGAAAAAAGCAAATTTGATCAAAATACATGTGCGAGTGTGGCAGCGTTTTGCTGCATCGCACGAAAACCGAACCGTTGCCTATTGGGATATGTTAGGCCGTTCAGAATGCAATAAAAAACATATTTTTAAGTTTCAATTGAAGGTAATTTGGTCTGACAAGACTAAATTAATCGCTTTCAATCAGATGGCCGGGCATGGTATTGGGTCAAAGACCCAAATTAAGCCCATGCGCAGCATGTAAGGCAAACTGTGAATAACAGTGGTCGGTCAATAATAGTTTGGGGTTGTATTTCAAAAATTTTCTTGGTCTGTTAGTACACATTATGCGTAAGGAACAGTATCTGTTCATATTTCGACAAAATTTGGAAGATGTAGTCGAAAAAATGAGAATTTCTGCTGAAAAATCACTCAAAACACACTGCACATGTTCGCAAAGACTGGATACAAAAGCCAAAATTTGCAAATTTGAAATGACCTCCACAATCCGCGGGCATGAATCTCATTGAGAATTTGCGAAAACAACTAAAAGCACAGCTTACTAAGTATCTAAGTCCGTAAAATCGAGTACATGAGCTGTGAAAGCAAACTAAGGATATACCTCCAGAATTTTTACAGAGATACAAATAAGGTATGCCAAATCGTATCCAGGAACTGAAACAAGCAAAATAGTACTGAACATTGTGTTAGTATTTAGCTCTTTTTTTTCGTGAAAATTGTTAAAAAGTTCTTAAAAATGTATGAGTGCAAAACTGTAGCATCTGCCTTAATTTACATTTTTGTCTGCCGGTTTTTTTACTGTTGTTGTATTGACTTCAAATCTTTATGAGAGAGGGAGTAGAGATGTACCAACAAGAATATACAACAAAAGTATGAAAGTCATTAGAACTTGGAAAGATAGCGACGGCTGAAGTAAAAAGTGTTACACCATGTTACAGTTTTGCCCGTCACTGTAAGCCCTCGATATACAGAATGTAAAAAATAAAATAAGCATTTTCCAAAGCAAACTCTGTTAACGAGCAAAATTATTTTTTTTGAGTAATCATATTTCAAGTAACTCGATTAATCATCGTTTTGAGTAATCAAAATCTTGATTACTCGAGTAATTGATTAACCGAATAATTGATTAACCAACTTGCTCGAGTAATCGAATAATCGCACAGCCCTAATAAGGGCAAAGGTGAAGGGGCCTAATGTTGATGAAGAAAATGATAAACATAAAAGGAAAAACAAAGATGAGGATGAGGATACCGATAAAAGTAAAGATGAAGATAGGGGAAGAAAGATTAAAATAAAGGTAATTAAAGAGGAAAGGATATAGAGAGAGACACAGAGACTCAATCTGGGAACCATTTTTGGATTTTAGAGTTTTTAGAGATTCTCGAGATTTATCGATTAAATAATCGATATTTTTATCGGTTTCGCTATCGATATTTATCGATTTTGTTATCGATGTTTACCGATTTTGGTATCGATATTCATCGATTTTGTTATCGACAATTATCGACTTTGTTCTCGATATTTATCGATTTTGTTATCGATTTGTTTATCGATATAAATCGATTTTGTTATTGATACTTATCGAGTTTATAATCGATATTGTTATCGATTTTGTTCTCGATATTTATCGACTTTGTTAGCGATGTTTATCGATTTTGTTAGCGATGTTTATCGATTTTGTAATCGATATTTATCGATTTTGTTATCGATATATATCGATTTTGTTACCGTTATTTATCGACATCGTTAGCGATATTTATCGATTTTGTTATCGATTTGTTTATCGATATAAATCGATTTTGTTATCGATATTTATCGATTTTGTTATCGATATTTATCGATATTTTTATTTATTTTCTAATCGATTTAGCTACAAATGGTATTATCGATGTTGCTATTGAAATTTTTATCGAATTTGTCTTCGATTTTGTTATCGATATTTTGATGGACGTTATATCGATAGAGTATGAAGATAAAAATGAAAATAATGGAAAAACAGAATAACATGAATGTTATTAAAACGAACAGTAGTAGAGGTAGGAATCTACTACATTGATAGAAAAAAAGCGAAAAAATATAACCTTAAGCAAAAGCAGATGTGTGTATGTATAGATAGATAAGTAACGTAAGTTTCACTTCTACAGTGTGGCCCAGGTGCACTTACTTTTTTTTGCTTTTGTCGCTATGCTCTTCCGCTTTCTTCGTTTTTCGCTTCACTGTGTGCTGCCATATTGAAAAATAAAGGTTTGTTTTTGTCGCTATTAACCGAAAAGGTCTTTTCGCTCTCTTTGTAACGTCACAATGTTCTTAGCCTAAGGCAAATTTAGGTTCGGCAATCTTTCCTCCTCTATTATTGCTAAGCGCCTATTATTGCCATGGTTGCTTAATTGCCAGCAAATAAGCGAGATGGCGACAAAATCGATATGATGCAAATAATATGGATGTGTTCAGAAATGCATCAAGCCAAAGAATCAGTCTCTTTTATTTCTAAACAATAATTGATGGAAGTGTCCAACATGCGCAGCCACGGTTAAATGCCTAATTGGAACTTAGTTACATAATAAGGCACTTCATCAATTATAGTTTAGGAGTAAAACATGTTGATGCTCTGGCTTGATGCGTTTCTGAACACACCCTATATGCTCCAATTACTTCATACTTCATCAAAGTCGATAAAATGCGATGTATACAAGTCCCAAATATTTAAGTGGATGAGTAAACTGGATGAATGCTCAGCACAGAAGTTCAAAGCGATGTTAAACTCACTGAGTAACTCTATTAGAGCACGTTCACATGACAGGCGCTTAACCCGCCTGCACGAACTTATTTGCGTTTAACTGGCGTTAGCATATGAACACCCTAAGTAAAATGCAACGGAATAAGTGTAGTTGTACTCGCGTGTTTAGCTCCCGGTATGTGAACAGGGACTTCTTCGCGCGGAAAAGGCTAGCGGAAAATACTAAAGGCAGGGAAGCCGGGCTCTTTTATTAAAAAAAAGAAGAAAGCAGGGATTTGACGTTTTGAGATTTGTGCATTTTGACAGTATAGAGTGTGGTTATTTGGAAATTTCTTTATTGAGCTGAATTTATTCTCAATAAAAATATCTAGACGACACCACTCTGTGGTCGGTCAAACCAGATAATCGGATGGAGCCGACATCCTGCCAGCTGAGCTATGGAAATATCGCAGTGAGGAGCTGATAAGTGCATGTATCACCTCTTATGTAGACTATGGCCAGATGAACGCATGCCGGACGACTGCAATTTAAGTGTGCTCTGCCCAGTCCACTGTAAAGGTGACCCCGTTGTTCGCGCCAACTACCGCGGAATCAGCCTTCCAAGCACTCTTTTCGAGTGTATTATATGGGTGTTTCCAGCGGAAGGTCCACCACGACAAAAAAAATAAAAGTTTTATATCTAACGTATTTACGGGCCGATTTGTCTGCTTTTTAAAATATATACTGGCTAAGTAAGTAGAATCATCTTTGCATAAAATGGTCTTCCTAGGTGGTGCCAAGGTCGAGATATTTCGAAAAACCGTATTTATGGTCCGATTTGGTTCGAATTTGGCGTATGTGGTTGAAACATAATAAATCATAGATTTCTAATAAATTGACCCTGAATTGGCGCTGAAGTCAAAATATAAAGTATATTCTACATAAAATACATGTTTTATTTGCGTTGAAAATTCATTTAAAAGCAATATTAACAAAAATATAACGATGGAAATTTATGTCACGTGACGCCACGTCACGTCACGTTTCACACTTGGGGTTGTAAAAGAGAATTGAAACAATTTGCATTAATTCAAAAAACTCTAAAAACAACTAAAATTGCTCCAAATCATATTAAAATAAGTTTCATGAAAATAGCCATCCACAATTCGCAGAGTTTTGCGATTTTGTAAGAAAAGAAAAAATCAACTTCCATTTTTTGTCACGTAACGACACTCTCTTTAAATGCTTATATTTCAGGACCAAGCAGTTCGATTGATTTGATTTTTCGGTTAAATATAGAGCTAATTATGTGCTATACAATGGCCCAAAAGAGTTAAAGAAAACAAATGGTATTCCTTTTTTGTATCACATTGAAATCGTACGACTGCCACGTGCGCCACCATGGGAATGCCCATATGCAAGTCTGAAGCTCATCGTCAATAAACTGGTTGGGCCTTATCAGTGTCGCTTTAGACCTGGCAAATCCATAATGGATCAGGTATTCACAATACGCCAAATCTTGGAAAAGGCCCGCGAGTAAAGGATCGACACTCACCACCTGTTTGTCGACTTTAAAGCCGCTTTAGACTTCACTAAAAGGAGTAGTCTATACACCGCTATGTCTGAATTTTGCATCCTCGCCAAACTGCTACGGCTATTTAAAATTAAGTTGAGCAATACCACCAGCTCTGTCAGAATTGGGAAGGCCCTCTTCGAGCCGTTCTCCAACAAATGGAGTTTCAGACAGGGCGACTCCCTTTCATGTGATTTCTTTAATCTGATGCTGGAGATAATAGGAGCCACAGAACTGAACCGCTCAGGAACAATTTAATATAAAAGCGTGCAATTGCTGGCGTACGCAGATTACATCGACATCATTGGCAACAAAAATCGCAAAGTCTGTTCTGCCTTTTCCAAGTTGGATAAGGAAGCAAAGCGAATGGGTCTGGTGGTGAACGAGGACCAGACGAAGTATCTTCTGTCATTAAACAAACAGTCAGCACATTCGTGCCATGGCACCCACGTCACTGTGAAAATTATAATTTCGAGAAAGTAGAGAAATTCGTTTACTTGGGAACTAGCATTAACACCGGTAATAATGACAGCATGGAAATCCAACGCTGAATATCTCTTGCCAACGAGTGCTACTTTGGACTAGGTAGGCAATTCAGGACTAAAGTCCTCTCTCGACGTAGGAAAACCACACTCTATACTGGTGTATGGCGCTGAAGCATGGACAAAGACAACATCCGATGAGGCGGCTCTTGGAGTAATCGAGAGAAAGATTTTCGGAAGATTTACGGGCCTTTATACGTTGGCGACAGAGAGTGCCGTGGACGATAGAACGATGAGCTGTATGAGATTTACTCACACTCGGGAACCGCCGGTGGTAGCAGAGGAAGGGGGAGATCCCACTGTGATGGAAAGACTAAGTGGAGAAGGACTTGGCTTCACTTGGTATTTCCAATTGGCGTCAGTTGGCACAGAAGAAAAACGACTGACGTGCGTTGTTGAACTTGGCCAAAATCGCTTAGGCACTTACAGCAACAAATAAGAAGAAGAATATTGTAGCGAGTCGCTACTAGCGAACCTGCAGTGTAATTGCTGAACAGGTTCCCATATAAACATTTTGTGACCAAAAACATGCTCCAGATGACGAATTTCATCGAATTCAGGCAAAATATTTTGACGGGGTTATAAAATATCTTATTTTTTTATTCGGCTGGGAAAGCAGCATAATTAAAAATTGTATGCATATAACTGCATTAAGTTTATTATAGTTTTGTGATTTATTATTTTTACTTTCCTAATACACCTTTTAAACTGATTTCAAACGGTGGGGCTATTCAGAGAACATTAAAATAAAAGCTTCCGAAAAAAGGTCCCTCCTAAAAGCGCTTAGAAACATTCTTCATTTTGACAATGAGCTAGAGACAATTTATTTTTTATTTTTTGAATCATATGTTATTTTGATAGTGACAGCTCTACCCCGCTCAGCAAATCAGTATCATATGCACAACGTGGGAAATAATGAAAACTTATTTCCTAAGTTAGTGTTGTGTAGCCCAAACAGTGCGTTTATTGTACAGACGTTTTGACGGAAATGAGGCACCCACGCGTCTGCCGTATGCAGGTTTTTTGCAAAAAGTTCGTGAGGCTGGGATGCTCACGGTCACCGCAGTCGCAAGGTGCGTACTTACGGGAATGTAGCAGAAAGTATGCGACTCAGTTTTAGAACATCGATTCGCCATCGATCTCAACAACTCAACATTTCACGCACCAGCCTGATGAGAATTTCGCACACAGACCCCGCATTATTCTCTAACAAGGTCCAATTGAAGGCGCATGACCACCCACATAATTATAGCTATTCACTTTGTGCCTTAGAACAGCTTGAAAAGTTATATTTTCTGACGAAACGCATTTTCATCTGGGAGGCTGCATGAATGAAATCGTATTCCGCAAATAAAGTGGAATGGTTGCTCTTTAGCATAAACCATTAATAGGGAGTGCGTAATTAGATGTTATTGCAGTAAAAAATAAATATATCTCAGTAACTACTGATTCAATTAAAAAATATATATATTGAACTTTCTGAACTACGTAGGTCTTCAGCCCCGCTTCACTCATCGTACAAATGACTCGGATAAATTCGATAGCTCTTTCTTCGCGAAAGGTTAGCGTTTTGGCTGACAGGGTCTTATTATGGTCACCACAGCCTTTTTCGACTTTTCGTTTCCTGCAGGGTTATTTTATGTGATCTACTGTAGTATATGTATGTTCTTGAATCACTCGCAAGAATTGGCTAATTTTTTATGAGTATTTTATTTTAAATACAAGAATTTAACAATTCTGTATATATAAACATGGAAAAATAATAGGAAAAATGTTGGTCTTGTGGTTTTGTTTTTTAGGTTTGTGGATATTTTGTGTTGAAAATCTGTTTACGAAATGACTCGCGGTATACAGTGAATAAGAGCAGAGGTGGATTGTATAGGATAAGTTAATATATGTATGAATATGCGTCTGTAAGTATGTACTCGTGCGTATTCTTATAATTGTTTGTGTACATGTATAATGTGTACATTAGGCATATAACTTTTAAAAATTTTTGTGGAAATATTAAATCTAAATGGAATCATGCAAAGAGTTTATATACATATAAAAACCGGTGTATGATCTTAATTAAAAAAATAGCAAAAACCTCCCGCAGGAATCCTATTGAAAATTTTGCACCCACTTATAATGATTATTTTTATGTTGCAACATTTTCAGAAATATCGTAAATAGCGCCGAGGCCAATCTCTTAAATTAAAAGTTTGTATTTTAAGGAAAGGCAAACTGAAATTTGCTAACCACATCTGAAGATAATTGCAATTAACTGAATTGCCTTTTTCAAACCTGATAAGACCGAAGTTTAGCTGTATCTGTAAAACTGTTCTAGTTTCTTTCATTAAATTTGATTCTATATTAGGATACAGGAGGAAATTCTACATGTGTCATCAGATTTTTGGGAAAAATTTTTTTTTAAATAAGATTTAGGTATTAGATTTTTTTCCTATAATAGTAATTCCTCTCTACTGTATTTAATAAGGAGTTTTTTCACCTACCTATCAGCAAATTTTCAGCGAAAAAAAGAATACGAAACTGGACAAAAAGAATTACCACGAAGAGCTGATTAACACACTCAAGGAATTTTTAATATGTTAGAAAATTAGCTGCTGAATTATTATCATAGTAACTACTATCGTCGAACTAGATCCCTTGTTACACCTGCGATAAAAACAAAAAAAATTCAACACACACGAAAGAATTGATATATTCTCGAAACTGTGGGCCAAATATAGTAAAACTGCGCTTCTAGTTTTTTACTCTGACGTTCGGATTTTTTTTCAAAAGACTTTGAAATCTTTATGATACAATTAGTTCAAACAATTTTTTTAAATATCAGTGCAATGGAGAATAACAACATAGGTACCAAATGATAGAGAAAGTTTTGAAAAAGCAATCAAGTTTTTTAGTTTACCAGGACGAATAGGTATTGAAAATGCGCTTTTAATAAATTTTATCTTTTTAAGTTAATAAAGTTTCCAGGACGAAATTCGATGATGCCGTCGTGTGTACATTAGGGTGGTCCAAAAATGCATGTGAAAAAGCAAAGTCGGATTTTTTATGCTCTCCTAGGGGGTGGATTGTTCTATACAGAAAAAAAGTTTACCCTTATTTTTTTTTAGTTTGAAATCAAAAAATATCTAGAGGTCGCTCAAAGCGCCCAAAGTTTTCCATGTATTTTATGTGGGGGAAAAAACACTTTTCGTAGAAATGGTATAGAATAGATAAAATTCAAAATTATTCTACCAGAAAATTCCGTTTATCTGCAGGAGATTCCCAATAATAATACCCAATTCTTTATTTAACCATTTTTTCATCGCAACTATAATTTATAGGTCCACCTAATACACCCAAAACCCCAGAAAATTGCAATGGGGCGACCAATAACAAATCGTTAATATTAAAAAATGGTTAAATAAAAAATTGGGTATTATTATCGATAGTCTCCTGAAGAGAACCAGAGTTTTCCGATCGAAAAATATTGATTTCTACGAAAAATTTTATTTTCCCATATAAAAATACATGAAAAACTTTGAGCGGTGTTAGCGACCTCGAAATATTTTTTGATTTCAAAATAAAAAAATAGGGGTATACTTTTTTCGGTATAGAACAATTCTAGGGGGTGAGAGAATTACAATTCCGACTTTACTGTTTTTAGACCACCCTAGTGTACATGTATTAGTTAGGGATGCCAAAATATCAGGAAAATTGGGATCCCGGGATTTCGGGATATTTTCTAGGTAATCCCGGGATCCCGGGATTTATCCCGGGATTCAAATTGAGTCATAAATTTTATGAATACGAGTAAAAATTCAATATCTGAAAGCATTTAAACATACCATTAAATAAAACTATTTAAAATTTACGATAAACTGATTGTAAAACTAGCTAGCTTAGAGTGAAAAGTTGCTAACTTCACTTTTAATGAAAAATCACATTTTGATACAGGAGGCTAGATAAATTAAAATTGCATCGTTTCGAAAAGGGTAAAGGTCCTTGCTTTATGTTTTATCGTTTATATTCAATGAAAGGAAAATTTGATAAGCCAAAAAAAGGTCCGAAAATTCGATAAGGCCAAAAAAGTTCGAAATCTTTTAATAAATATTGAATCCCTCCGATTCGTATGGAGTTTTGCTTTGCTTTAAACAGTGTTGTATTTAAAGTTTTGCGAAAACTTGAAGAAAATGGCTATACGAAGTTTTTTCCTCTCCTGTTCAATTTTTAAATTGGGACTTAGCAACTTTGCAGTCTACGCTAGCGATATTTATTAAATCAGACAAATTTTAATGTAAAACATTTTTTAATTGTANAAATTCAAAATTATTCTACCAGAAAATTCCGTTTATCTGCAGGAGATTCCCAATAATAATACCCAATTCTTTATTTAACCATTTTTTCATCGCAACTATAATTTATAGGTCCACCTAATACACCCAAAACCCCAGAAAATTGCAATGGGGCGACCAATAACAAATCGTTAATATTAAAAAATGGTTAAATAAAAAATTGGGTATTATTATCGATAGTCTCCTGAAGAGAACCAGAGTTTTCCGATCGAAAAATATTGATTTCTACGAAAAATTTTATTTTCCCATATAAAAATACATGAAAAACTTTGAGCGGTGTTAGCGACCTCGAAATATTTTTTGATTTCAAAATAAAAAAATAGGGGTATACTTTTTTCGGTATAGAACAATTCTAGGGGGTGAGAGAATTACAATTCCGACTTTACTGTTTTTAGACCACCCTAGTGTACATGTATTAGTTAGGGATGCCAAAATATCAGGAAAATTGGGATCCCGGGATTTCGGGATATTTTCTAGGTAATCCCGGGATCCCGGGATTTATCCCGGGATTCAAATTGAGTCATAAATTTTATGAATACGAGTAAAAATTCAATATCTGAAAGCATTTAAACATACCATTAAATAAAACTATTTAAAATTTACGATAAACTGATTGTAAAACTAGCTAGCTTAGAGTGAAAAGTTGCTAACTTCACTTTTAATGAAAAATCACATTTTGATACAGGAGGCTAGATAAATTAAAATTGCATCGTTTCGAAAAGGGTAAAGGTCCTTGCTTTATGTTTTATCGTTTATATTCAATGAAAGGAAAATTTGATAAGCCAAAAAAAGGTCCGAAAATTCGATAAGGCCAAAAAAGTTCGAAATCTTTTAATAAATATTGAATCCCTCCGATTCGTATGGAGTTTTGCTTTGCTTTAAACAGTGTTGTATTTAAAGTTTTGCGAAAACTTGAAGAAAATGGCTATACGAAGTTTTTTCCTCTCCTGTTCAATTTTTAAATTGGGACTTAGCAACTTTGCAGTCTACGCTAGCGATATTTATTAAATCAGACAAATTTTAATGTAAAACATTTTTTAATTGTATGTATTTAAAAAACCATGTGATTGAGGAACGTATACATTACAAATAATAATGTAAATACCAGGTACTTTTGAAACTGACGNGATTTCAAAATAAAAAAATAGGGGTATACTTTTTTCGGTATAGAACAATTCTAGGGGGTGAGAGAATTACAATTCCGACTTTACTGTTTTTAGACCACCCTAGTGTACATGTATTAGTTAGGGATGCCAAAATATCAGGAAAATTGGGATCCCGGGATTTCGGGATATTTTCTAGGTAATCCCGGGATCCCGGGATTTATCCCGGGATTCAAATTGAGTCATAAATTTTATGAATACGAGTAAAAATTCAATATCTGAAAGCATTTAAACATACCATTAAATAAAACTATTTAAAATTTACGATAAACTGATTGTAAAACTAGCTAGCTTAGAGTGAAAAGTTGCTAACTTCACTTTTAATGAAAAATCACATTTTGATACAGGAGGCTAGATAAATTAAAATTGCATCGTTTCGAAAAGGGTAAAGGTCCTTGCTTTATGTTTTATCGTTTATATTCAATGAAAGGAAAATTTGATAAGCCAAAAAAAGGTCCGAAAATTCGATAAGGCCAAAAAAGTTCGAAATCTTTTAATAAATATTGAATCCCTCCGATTCGTATGGAGTTTTGCTTTGCTTTAAACAGTGTTGTATTTAAAGTTTTGCGAAAACTTGAAGAAAATGGCTATACGAAGTTTTTTCCTCTCCTGTTCAATTTTTAAATTGGGACTTAGCAACTTTGCAGTCTACGCTAGCGATATTTATTAAATCAGACAAATTTTAATGTAAAACATTTTTTAATTGTATGTATTTAAAAAACCATGTGATTGAGGAACGTATACATTACAAATAATAATGTAAATACCAGGTACTTTTGAAACTGACGATAAAACAAAGATATACAAAAACAATTTCTCTAAACATGTTTATTCTACTCTATAAAGAAATGGCGAATGAATAATTTTTTGCCATTTTTTTCGCAATGTACTAGAAATTTTGAGGGTGTACGAGTCAAACGGATCTCAGAATCGGATTCAGCGGGTCGAAAAACATGTTGGTAGTTGGGTCTGGTTAAAAACACACACCCCTTTTTTGCTGGTGTTGTTATTATTGCACTTAAAATGTTTTCGTAAGAGCAGCAAAGCATTCAGCGCAGGAGTCTTCTAAGCTTGACCTGCAGTTTTTACATACAAAACCTACTGATGAAAAACATATTTCGGCATCAACACTTTTAGGCTGAACTGTTAAAAGGTAGACATAATCCATTTGAAGATAATGACCCATATCTCCTCCATTACAAAATATTTGAACTTCTTTTACCAGCACGTCGGTCAAATTATAAGCTGTTCGATTTGAAGAAGTTTTGAGTAGATTGATCTTAAAAATTATCTAACTTTTCCGTTAAACTCTCTGTTTCGTTTACATTAGCGACGGCATGAGTAAATTCATTGAAATCTTCTTCAAAAAAAGCTCAGACTGAAATTTAAAAGTACAGTTTCAAGGTTTTAGTTAAAGGCAGTCAAAACGTCATTTTACAAAAATCATACTTCAAAATTCATAAACAAATTCTTACTATCAATTCGATGTTTCAAAATTTTCGGGATCCCGGGATTATTGCAAGCAAATCTCGGGATTTTCGGGACCTCAAAAACACGGGATTGACATCCCTAGTATTAGTCCTCAAACAGTAATTTTTTCAAAAATAAATATTGCAAATTTTCAAGGACATTTAAGGAATATTTTTTTAAGGACAAAAAAATTTATTCTGTTATAATTAAAAAATTTTTTTTTTTTTATATGATACCCTTATTGTTCTCCTACATTGCATTGAATTTTTTAAATAATTTTTTGAAATAATCATATTTTTTAAATGTCAAAGTCCTTTTTAAAAAATTCCTAACGTCAGAGAGAAAATTTAAGTACGCGAATATATTAGTTTTTTTTTTTTGTGTGTAAAAATTACTGTCGCCCGGTGTTATAGATACGAGAGCGATTCTTGCCATTTTAGTCTTTATTCTCTTCTCAAAGTTTAAAGCTCATTTGCTTCCAGTCTGGCAATTTATGTGCGGTGCATGGTATGATGTTTGGTTCTCTGCCCACCGCTTTCATAAAAGGATTTTACGTTTTTTGAAAATCTGTCCTTCAATTTAGAAAGCACACAGCTGTTCTTAAGACACTGGGCAAAAGAGGAATATGCTATTGTTTACCAGCAGTTTTGTAATATCCGTGCGGTACGAACGATTAAGTTGTTTTTGTTGTTTTTTTCACGATTTCTAAGCAACTTCTTTCTAAGAAACTTTTGCAAAAAAAGTCATATGCCTAATGTACATATGTATATATGTAGGCGTATACATACATATATACATACTATATATAGATATATAAATATGTAAGAGTGTTTATAAGAATTTCAAGGGAAAACGAATTTCAGAAGTGATCAAAGTACTCAAATACAAATATAAACAAATTTAACAACAGGTAAGTGTGGTAGATAAACACCCACATAAATCCATATGTATGTAAGTGTGTGTAAAGCCGCTTATTGTTCAAATTGCGTAGCACTTTCTTGGCTTTGAGAGGATTTTGTTTTTATTTAAAATCTAAATAAGTTATAGCATTCGCAAGCGCACGCGGATTATATTCAAGATTTCCTTATTGCAGATTCGAATATATTATTCCGAAAAGAGTTCCATATTTCCCATCACAGATTCTTAATTATAAACAGTTTAATGGGTTTACATAATATAAATTGTTGGCTTGATGACGCTGGTTTGAGTTCTCAAAATACATCATATATATTTATGTATATATGTAAAATTTTGGATGCACACATAGAAACACATTTGAGTTTTTACGCTTAAGTGGGCGAATTCTGGTGTTCATTCCCAGCGGTAATTTAAAGGAAATTCTTTTGCGTAGCTTCATATAATTTTAATGTTATTTAAAATTTATTGAATGCGTTATTTGCTGCCGATAAGCAGATATATGTACCACGTATGCACAATGAAAATTAAAACGAAAAGAGAAAGACAGCTGATTTAAAATTTGGACTGGTGTGCACGTGTTCCACGTTCATATATGTAATAGAAAATAATTCTATATAGCAACGTAAATAGTTGTAAAAGTTTTGCAAAATGTGTGCAAAAATTGCTAGATCGTTGCACAGACCTAGCTTTTTACAAATACATGCCACAGCTACTAATAGGAATTATGCTTGGTATTTATTTAGAACCGTTAATAGCAGTCAAAGCAATGACTGATTGTTTATTGTTGCCACTGTCTTACTCCCAAAATAATCATAATTAGAAAGAAAAAAATTCAAAAGAAAACACTAAACTTGCGCAAGTTGAATTTATGCCGGAAAACTAGAACAAGAAAATATGTATGAACTCAACATACAACACTTTCTACGTACAATCATTTGAATACCAATCCATGTGCATTTTTGTAATTCGGCTGTATTGCAACTGTTCACAGCTGTAATTTATGTACATAGTAGCTGCATTTATTGCAGAAAATTTTTTAGTTTTGTGCGCCCACAACGTGAGCGTGGGAATCAAATATACACAAGCGCTAATTTACATATGTATGTACATTAGGGTGGTCCAAAATAAGTAAAGACAGAATTTTAATGCTCTCACCCCCAAGGATTGTTCTATATCGATACAAATGTACCCACATTTTTTATATTGAAATCAAAAAATATTTAGAGGTCGCTAAAAGACTCAAAGTTTTCCATGTATTTTATATGAGAACAACACTTTTCGTACAAATGGTATAGAATTCTCGAAAATTTAAATTTTTTTTGCGATCAGAAAACTCTGGTGCTATTCAGCATAGTACCAGTAACAATACCCAAGTGTTTACTTTACCATTTTTTAATTCTAAAGATTTTTTACTGAGCCCTCCATTGCATATTCTGGCATTTTCTGGGGGTTTTGGCGGACCTACAAAGTATAGTTACCACGAAAAAATGGTTAAACAAATAATCGGGTATTATTATTGGAAATCTCCTAAAGATAAACAGAGGTTTTCGATCGAAAAATATTGATTTCCAAGAATTCTATACCATTTCTACCAAAAGTGTTTTTCTCATATAAAATACATGGAAAACTTTGAGCCCTTTGAGCGACCTCTAAATATTTTTTGATTTCAAAATAAAAAATAGGGGTATATTTTTTTTCAGTATTGAACAATGCTAGGATGTGAGAGCATAAAAATTCCGACTTTAGTTTTTCACATGCATTTTTGGGCCACTCTAACGTGCATACATATATATGTAGAGGCAAAAGTATATAAAAATTTAGGCATATAAATATGTATATAAACTGGCAAGTCTTGCATGTCTGAAAATACGAAACGTATAATTCCGTCATGATTTTTATTTAGCTTTCGTTGTCTTTGAATATGAAAACATAGTATTTTAAAAAAGACTGAATGGATGTTTAAAGGCAAAAATAAAATATCCGTTGGAATTAGCACGACGATTTATAGAGGAATTCTGAAAATTTTCTGTACATGCTAGTCAAGTAATTAATAAGAAAGCTTATTATGCATACCTTAGTTATAAGCAAGTATTGTATGAGTCATGCTTGCTAATGAGCAAGTATTTCAATTACTGATGCCGCTTTTAGATGGTCGAAAGTTCTTATTTAAACTGAAAATTAAAAATAAGAATCACAATGGCTTTTACGTGGCAATTCTAGCAACTCTGTTTATCAAATCCCCACAGTTTTTCAAGAGTAGTAATCTTTTATGAGACACTATTGTATGCATTTTTTGAGAAGCTCGGCCAAACACTAACATATGTGTAAGCGCCAATCTATTATTATTGTATGAATTTTTGTAATACAGAAGTTGCATNCTGGTTTCCAGATGACTATTTTACTTTATTCTCTCAGGTCTTTTTATTCACGGCTAAAGGATTCCAATTCGATTTACAATAAATTACAGCTAGTGTCAACCTAAAACTATAGAGGCACAATTCAGAACCGAGTTTGCATGATAAATACCGCGGCACACAATACTTACGGCGTTATACAGCCTTTTCAAGTTCGCAAAAGTTCGTACAGTGAAATTATCGTATTTCGAATCAAATGTGACTGCTTTACAAGGAATTCAATTTATCCTTTTAATATCTATTATTTGAACAGAGCGTTTCTCTAATCGCTGTTGTTCGGCCGGTGGTTCGCATTGAAAAGGCAGAGTCGCCTTACACGATTCTAGAGCAAGCTTAATTGGATTTGTTTATGTGTTTATGTTCGAATTCATGCATAAACGGTATTGTGAACGCGCTCTTTCGATTTCGACAATTCACAATTCATGTTCTGTGGTTTTATGGCAAAATTAACAGAACAATGTTTTACAGAATATTGTTAAAAAACTAATATTCAATGACCTGGGATACTTCCGTTGGCAGTAACTTCTGCCAGACGCTTTAAAGTTAGCTTAAGCAATATTTATTGTTCCCCTATTAAGTTTGTAAGTACGTGGATACAGGGCGTATGAGCAACGCAACATCTTGTTTACATTTTATTGTGTTTACCGGTACAAGCGACGTAGCCCGGAAGGTGGGATGATACAAAAGTTTCATCGATAACGTTAAGGTAGGATATACAATGGCTGGAGGCGTTGCGTGTGTGGCTAGGCTGGGTCGATTTTGTATGGGGGAAAATTAAAGGCATATTACGTTATTGTGATAGTATTATTATGTTATCTTATGTCTAAGCCAATTGTTATTGGCCACGAAAGATTACTTTAAAACTTGTCTTTAGCCCGCGCAATTGATTCAATGTGTATGAATTTTGAAAATGAAACTTTGGCTGGTAATATCTATGGAATGCTTTAATTGTTATAAACAGGACGATATATCAAGTGAAACGTTATAAAATTTAGTATCTCACGTTCATACATCATTTTTCAATAAGACTACAAGTTTTTAAAATAATAAGATAAAAGGTACAAAAACGATAATTTTCCCTTATGAATTTTCAATTCTTCATTACTTCAGCAACCAGGGGAAAATTGTAATAGGCGGCATACACGGTGCGTCTGACTCACGAGTCAATTTGCGTACGTGTTGACTCGCCTTCGACTACACACAGTTGAATCATTCAGAGTCATGCCAGGAGTCATGTCGGTGTAACTAACGCATATATATTTTCTCAAACACATTCAAACAGACTCGCGAGTCAGACGCACTATGTATGCCGCCTGTAAAAAAAAATGAGGCGAGATTTATTTCAAACGTTTTTATTTTTTTGGATGTTTATATAATATTAAAAGGACCATGGACTTGGTGACGCCGATTTGGTCAGTTTTCAAAATCTTGGTGAATAAAGCCAAACATGTAATGTTCAAGATCAGGAATCGTTTGATAATTTATTAGTAGTTTCAGGCACATAAGTACTCACATTAACAAAGCAAAATTAGGGTGAGAAAAGCCCGATTTGAGTCCATTAATGCAGNGAGAGCATAAAAATTCCGACTTTAGTTTTTCACATGCATTTTTGGGCCACTCTAACGTGCATACATATATATGTAGAGGCAAAAGTATATAAAAATTTAGGCATATAAATATGTATATAAACTGGCAAGTCTTGCATGTCTGAAAATACGAAACGTATAATTCCGTCATGATTTTTATTTAGCTTTCGTTGTCTTTGAATATGAAAACATAGTATTTTAAAAAAGACTGAATGGATGTTTAAAGGCAAAAATAAAATATCCGTTGGAATTAGCACGACGATTTATAGAGGAATTCTGAAAATTTTCTGTACATGCTAGTCAAGTAATTAATAAGAAAGCTTATTATGCATACCTTAGTTATAAGCAAGTATTGTATGAGTCATGCTTGCTAATGAGCAAGTATTTCAATTACTGATGCCGCTTTTAGATGGTCGAAAGTTCTTATTTAAACTGAAAATTAAAAATAAGAATCACAATGGCTTTTACGTGGCAATTCTAGCAACTCTGTTTATCAAATCCCCACAGTTTTTCAAGAGTAGTAATCTTTTATGAGACACTATTGTATGCATTTTTTGAGAAGCTCGGCCAAACACTAACATATGTGTAAGCGCCAATCTATTATTATTGTATGAATTTTTGTAATACAGAAGTTGCATTTTTTTTATAAGCGAGCGACAAAAGAACGCTCAACTCGGGTAAAATTTCCTTTTAGTTACTTAAGCAACCCTGCTGGGTTCTGGCAAGAAACATGTGAAACCAAACTTAACTCATATTAAAGAGATTGCCAAAACAACTACACACAAATATAAACAAATTTTCCCCGAAATTGCAACTGGAAATTTCAACCAATTATAAAACCTCAACAACTCTCGTCATACAATTGTGTATTTGGTTTTAAAACTGGTCCAGTAGAACCACCAAACGAGGACGCACAAAATTTATGTTAGCCATTAATATATGAATCTATGCGCATATACATTTTCTATAGATAAGCTCAAATACTTAAACAAAAGCGCAAAATTTTAAATTTTAAAGAGTATCTTTTCCGCCCCGCCGAATTTCCTTCACTTAAAATCTATAAGTAGAAAACGTCAAAATAAAAATTATTTATACACAGATATACATATATGTACTTATGTACTACGTAATTTATTAATTCAAAAATTTGCCAGACGGTTTAATAAAATGCGCGGCTGCTTTTGAGGTGCCCAGCGACGTTCAAGCACATACTAAGTAGCACCAAGCAAATGCGCGAAGTTGAGAGGGGCATAGCGCCAAGTTTAAAACTGATTTTTTTCGATCATATGTATGTATTTATAACTGGATCATTATGTCCGATGTTAAAAGGCAATAAGGGAGGGGACTTAATGAACTTAAACCAAAACTTATTGGTTTTTAGCCTCGGTGATGACATATACTAGCAATTAGTTTTCTCATTGCCAGGGCCTGTGTTAACTGCAGCGATCAAAGCGACTCAAGCACTTATGCAGGTTTTGCTTCTTCAATCACTTTGCAGAGATAACTACCGAAATAGATACATAGCCGTAGTCCTTGCGACCAGTTACAAGTTTTATCGAAGCAACAAGATTTAAGGAATAAGTAGTGCTATATGAATTTAATAATGTATAAGTCTGCTTGCTTTAGTAGGCGCCCTTATAAAGGTAGTAGATAGGGAAGGTATGCAAAAATGCTAATTTCCTTTGTTAAAGTCAAAGTGCTGTTTTTTAAATATNTACAAAAACGATAATTTTCCCTTATGAATTTTCAATTCTTCATTACTTCAGCAACCAGGGGAAAATTGTAATAGGCGGCATACACGGTGCGTCTGACTCACGAGTCAATTTGCGTACGTGTTGACTCGCCTTCGACTACACACAGTTGAATCATTCAGAGTCATGCCAGGAGTCATGTCGGTGTAACTAACGCATATATATTTTCTCAAACACATTCAAACAGACTCGCGAGTCAGACGCACTATGTATGCCGCCTGTAAAAAAAAATGAGGCGAGATTTATTTCAAACGTTTTTATTTTTTTGGATGTTTATATAATATTAAAAGGACCATGGACTTGGTGACGCCGATTTGGTCAGTTTTCAAAATCTTGGTGAATAAAGCCAAACATGTAATGTTCAAGATCAGGAATCGTTTGATAATTTATTAGTAGTTTCAGGCACATAAGTACTCACATTAACAAAGCAAAATTAGGGTGAGAAAAGCCCGATTTGAGTCCATTAATGCAGTCTTGAAAATTGGAACGGAATGATTTCATGAGTCCCCGAAGAAGCACATTCTTCGCGGTTTCTAAATTTGCCGTTGTATTATAGTAGGGGACGTGCAATAAGTGTTTAGATATAATAAATATTAATAATAATAATATCCTTGGAAATCCTTTTGAGAACTCTCCAATTGGACGATAATGAATTGCATTCAGCTTGAATGAAAAAGGTCACTCTCTGGCACATTTTTCTGTAATCCGGCTCTTAAAAGTTATTTATACAATTGAAGAGAAATTTTCGTAGACTAGAGATCCACCTAAGTTTTTCGGTATAACCTTGGTAAATATTACTTGATCGGTACGTAATGATTAGCAAATTGAAGGCGAGACTTACTGCTACTGATTTATGATAATGATATGAAGAAAATCGTTCAGATTATAAAAAAGTTATTTAAAAATAAATAAAAAAATGTCGAACAAAAATGTCTGCCAACTGCCTCTATTTGCAATTTTTGAATGCGTAAATATAAGCAAACTAATTAGTGTTTCTAGAAGTTGTGTCTGTTCGGTATTTTCATTCTCATTTAAACAAACAAAAATTTTCCACGGTGATGGAAAATAATGGCTTTGCTATTAGAGCTACCGAAATTGTTCCTAAATTTTCCAAAACTCACAAACTATAGCTAATATTAATTAAAATTTGAATATTTGGAACCAGCGACCTAAATGCACTCTACTAATATTAACCCTTAATTAGGCGATTGGGGTCAAGGACATTTCAAGTTGAAAAAAAAATGTCTTGGAGTGCTTGGAGCGTACTTGTGCTCCTTCTAGCTTCCTTAGTCCCCGCGGGGTACGTAAATAAGTCACTGCCAGGACATCGGCGTGTACATATGTGTCGCTACTCGCTTGAGTGGGGGAGGTAAGTTTTTAATTTTTTTTAAGTTTGAAGTCGAAAATATGTTTTAGTTTTTTTTTTTTAATAACGATAATAGAGTAATTTTTTTTTTTTTTTAAAACTCTCTTTTCAACTTTTTTATTGGGGTCCCTGGCGACCCCATGCTACTAATTGTGTGATTTTCTTTATGCGCCTAATAAGGATTAATGCTGTTCTTTACATCTTTTCACTATAGGCCAGTGCTATTAGCAAGAGAACAATTAAAACTTTATTAAAAATGAGATATGACTTTATGTTTTGCGTTAACGGATTTATTATCTAATAATATGCACCAAACCTTTTTGCTGAACCCAGAATTGTTAACAAGAATTGGTACCATTCGACTAGTGTGCTGTGGGTCACTTCGCGGCCGATGCGCGGGCCCTTACAATTAAAATAAAATACTAATATTTTGCTGGCTTGTTGTTGACTTCATGATACAAAATATTTTCACTATTATCAAGGGATTTGAGAAAAGTTTGATTTTCGATCCGCCCTGATATATGGGTAATTTTTACAATTATACAGGGTGTCCTAGACCAAGAGATGCCAAGTATATCAAATACAAGTATTTAAAATTTAATTAAAAAATAAGAAATACGTATTTGTGCTTTGTGTTTTATTACCTTTTTGCAAGGGTATTTCGTGTTTTGTACTTTAAAATATTTTTTTCACTCTTCATTTTTCGTTATATCATAAATAAATACTTTCCCTTTTCAACAATGTCATTAATTATATTGACATTTGCAATTCACTTATTCGGATTATTGAAAATATTAGGTCATGCAAAGCGCAACATAAAAATTGGCGCCGCTGAAATTTGGCAATTTTTTTCTAACAGTGTTGTGCATGTGCCTGCAAACAAAGTATGTATGTTCGACGGTTTTTTAATGGAAGAATAAGAGCCAAAAATCAACGGTAAGTCCTAGTTACTTCGAACTTGCGCTCTATTGTACCAAAATTAAATGTACTACAATACTGCATACTTAAAATGGTATTTTTTGTATTATTGGTCATTACATAGTTTATGTAAGACAATTAGTAATTATTTTTTTATGTGAAGTACCGACATGTTTCGTATTGTGCCGTTTTTCAGTAATACCAGTGGAGTTATTTACTTAGGAGTTGTAATCTATTTGGTATTTTTTCAGTCGAAGCCTTACTAAATCTTTAGAAAAAAATCATAAGTTGAAAGCTTACAAATTTTATACACAACGACTGAGAATAATTCGGAATAATTACGTTCCGAGACATATTATTGCTAAACTACGAAGCACAAAATCATGAATTGGCTCTACTGAAAAATATGAAATTTTTGTGTTGCGTCGTAATTGGAGATGACCATCGATATATGTATGTATGTATGTGTTTATATAAAACGAAATAAATATATATTTGCGCAAATATCACGAGTTGTTAAATTTTTAGACAAAAACGTGTTACGCCCACCTTAGAAATTGCATTATCTTCAGTTTCGTGTAAAGAACAAGATCCCACCGCGAAATTGTCTTTAAATGAAAACTTAAAAAGTAATTATCGTTCCTTGATACGAATAAAGGTGCGCTTGTGTTGCGATGGCGAAAAAAGACGAGTAAATAATTTTTTTTTGGAAAAAGACGCTTAAGAAAAACTTCGGCGTAGAAAGACGCGTAACCTGTTTGACGGCGAAGAAAGACTTACTTGGCCAAGGGCTGTCACTTTAGCATCATTCCCGAAATCTCTTTGGAGAATTTACATACTATTACATCCGCAAACATAATTAAATAAGTTTACGCGTTCTTCTATTTACTATATTAAGAGTCTTCCTTCGCTGAATTTTTTTTATGCGCCTTTTTTCGTGGTCAACTTTTGAGTTCGCGCCTTTATTTGTGTCTAGTGGCGATATGTACATACTAAAACAAGTAAGAAAGTCTAAGTTCGGGCGGAGCCGAACATTAAATACCCGGCGCAAGTATTAAATATATGTTTTTTCACCTTTCCGAAACCTTTCGCTAGATGGTGAGCCGGGGTGTATCAGTTTTGAGTAAATTAGCGTCCTTCAATTTCGAAATATTGAAGTTTCAAGCATTTCTGAAATGTACCGTTATATGAGAAGCGGCCGTTATTTTAGTCCGATTTCAATAATTTTCAACGTTTTGCTTATATGTGGCAAGCGCAATAACCACACCGAGTTTGGTACAAATTGGTAGAACGGTTATCGATATACTTAAATGTGATTATAAGTGGGCGGTGCCACGCCCATTTTCCAAAATTTTACCATAAGCGTATTTCTTGGTAAAGAATTGTTGCAAGCATCAATTTTGAATAAATTAGCTTCAATATTTACTGATTTATCGAAGATTTTGTATTTCTCTAAATTACCGTTATATGGGATGTGGGCGTGGTTATTGTCCGATTTTAAAAAGTTTCGGCGATTTTTTATGCTGTACCAAGGCCAACAACTGTGCCAAGTTTGGAAGAAATTGGTGCAGCGGTTACCAAGATATACACATGTAACCATAAGTGGGCGTGGCTACGCCCATTTTCCAAAAATTTATAATATTCTTATTTTTCGTCTAAAAATTTGAGTGATTTGAGTGAATAATCTTCAGTAGTTACTAAAATATCGTAGTTTTCGTATTCCTGAAAAGCTGAAAATTACCGTTATATGGGA
>NW_016158264.1:0-64680 GCF_001687245.7 Rhagoletis zephyria | reverse complement strand
ACATGGCTTAATCGATTTCTTTTTTCATCCTGATCATTTATGTATACATTTGTCTATATCTATCTCGATTCGTTTTGGCTGTTACAAACAACCGTTATGTGAACAAAATTAATATACCCTTGTGCACAAGTGCGCTCGGGTATAACAAGTGAAAATAACCGATCACGCTCATATGTATACCCGTAGTTGCTTATGTAACGTATACGCCACGTGGTACCATACGCAGTCAACTAACACGTTAATTTGCACACCTTAACTTAAGAGTTATATTTGGGTGGTTCACAAGGTGTCGTACTTGTCGTATTGTTGTATGCTGTAAAGTTTTTAACGGCTAAATAAATGTCTAGAGGACTTGAAATCACCACCAACTATTTTTTAATTGTGTGAAATTTCATAATAAAACGTTTATGTTAGCTTGCGAATTCCTTAAATATAGTTTTAGCCGTTTAAAGTTTATGGCAGGCAACAGTACGACAGTATACAACACCTTGTGAACTCCCTAATTATTTAAAAGTAATTAAATATTGCAGTGAGAGATTTTTACACGGTATTCCTTAAGCACATATGTATGTATATATTACCCTCTTCATGTATATATATAAGAATTTTAGAATGAATTTCGAGTTTGCCAATAAAAATTGTAAAAATGAAATTTTAGTTTCTCTAGTCTCTCAATGTAAATAATATATTTTTTACTTGGTGACACACTAGTCCTATTACACTAGATTCGGTCGTTGTGGCAAGAAGAATATTTTGGCCGTTTAATTTGAACTTTTCTAAGTTATTAAGATTAAAAATAACTTCAAAAAATTTCAAAAATTAAAAATTTGTTGGCTGAGACCGGTATTCTGCATGCATGCATGCATTTTTTTAATTTCAAAACAATTTTAAGCTAAAATTTTAAAGATGCTTGATTTCAACATCAGGAACTCCACTGATTGTAATAAATGCAATGAAAATGCTGTAGCCTTTTTTCTGCCGATAGAAGGGTGTGACACTAAAAAAAACCGTATTTATATTTTCAAAATACGTGTTTTGTGTTTGTATATATACTTTACGCAAAAGTGTTTCGTATTTGTACTTCAAATACTTATTATGTATTAAATTCCGTCCACCCCCTATAAAATTGATCGAATTTCAACTCGCCCTGGGCTTCTAAAATGGAAGGAAAAGTTGTTATAGGAAAACGAAAAAATATTAATCACCAAGTCGGGGATGCTCTATCTTTTGGTCTTATTACCGGTCGAACCCGAAAGTCGGTAATACGATGAAAAGATAGAGCATATTCGACTTAGTAATTCAAACCTTTTCGTTTTCCAATAAATTAATTTTAAATAATTTCAGCAGTCCAGGACGATTGGAAGTTCGAAGGTAATTTAAAAGTTGAAGAGCTACTTCCGATAGACCGGGTGGTCTTGGACATCATTTTTATAAAAATTTGACAGCTGATACAGGGTAGCAAATAATAATATATCTATTCGATGCTATGTGTTATGCTCGTTTGATCTGCTGTTTTTTAATAATAAAAAAAACAAAGATGATATTGCGCTTTTCATAAAAAGTAAAAATTATTTTTGCTCAAAAAGGCCATCTACTTTTTTTTTGTCAGTTGGTATATATGGCGTTTTGATTATTTTTGTTTTTAAAGAGATTTAAACGAAATTTAAAGAAAAATATTTTTAGCCGAATGAAGTTAGTTCAATAATAGTAGTAAGCTTATAATAATTCGAATTGAGCGGAAAATGTTTACGCATTTTGGGAACGCAATTACAAATTAAATGTGAATCGATGCCACATCTGAAAAAATTTATTCAAGGTCAAAAAATTTTTGGAAGAAGTCTGAGTTGAGAATTTGAAGGTGTTAGAAAAATTTTGAACATAGTTTCATAAATTACTCGGCCACCTCTACGACCTGTACTAGGTCACCTCAAAAGTTCGGCAATATTTTTTTTTATTTTTATATTTTAGTTTTCCTACAAAATTTTTAATAAAACTCGGCTCAAGCCCAATGAAATTGTTGAATACTCGTCTAGACAACAAAAATAACAAACAAAAAAGGGATTTAAACTTACATTTGGCAATGGGTATAATTTAAATTTAATCTCTCGTAAGCCAAAAAAAAAATGTAAGCGATTATCGCTGGCCTTTTCGGGGTCATTCGTTGTTTCCTGAATGAATGGATTACAAATAATTTAGGTATACTGTTGGCCTGTTAGTTCAATAGCCTGGATTAAGCCTTCATGACAATTCATCTGACATAGAAGAGAGTTTTATCGGGATAAAAATATTCACAAAACTACCAGACCAAATGAAGTTTAAGAAAAGATTTTGTTTAATAAAAAAATTTGGGACTTAAATAACACACAGTTAGTCTGTTTTCTACAGAACCTAAAAATTCAGCATGTAGGAACTCACAGTGGTCTTGAAACAATGATAGGTATGACTAAAATGCCAACCAAAACTGCTTGCATACCTGTTTTGGAAGGCACCCATACACCAATATGCAGTTGGAATTAAAATCATATCTGCTCCTATGCCTAAAATATTGTCAAATGAAAATTTGGAAAAAATTTAACTGCAATTGTTAGTATTTCTTGTTCAACAGAGTATTCTAAAGTTATCGTTTTGTATATTAGTGTAAAAGAAAAACAGATAGTATTTTTCTCGATGATAATATTTCTGGTGTAAGCTATCTGATTGCACATCATGTCTTCTATAAGTCATCCGCAACATAAGTGTAATCACGAAGAGAACAGATTTAAAGTGTGCGCGCCTTGTGGGAGAAAGATTAAATTCGGATCGTCAAAACCTTCAGAATTTAATATAACCGGAAAATTGGTGTGTCTTATTAAAAAATACGTTAGTGAAAATTTTAGATTGACCAATTCGAAGTTCCCATTAGGCATTTGTGGTACATGTCGTAGGGTTCTCTGTGACCGAGATATGGATATACCAAATGCAACGCGGCCTCTTCCAAACATGCCTAACTATGAAGATTCGACAAAAGAAACAAGAACAAGTTCATGCTCTTGTTATATCTGGCTCACTGCTCGGGCAACCAGCCATCCAAAAGTTATACAAGGGAGAGCACATACCTTAAATGTATTGAGTGAAAAAAACTCCACCAATGGGTTGACTGCTTTGTCAGTTGGGTCAGAATTAAAAAATCATGTAAGTAAACTCGCTAAAGCCTTCCGAAGCACAGAAATGTCGGAAACATTAAAAATTCACGTGCTTCTAAATCATTTGGAACATAGTCTGCATTTTTTAGGCAACGACGGCTTCGGAATGTGGTCGGAGCAAGCTGGAGAATCCATTCATGGCGTATTTTTAAGATTTTGGCTCAATTATAAAGTTAATTCGATTGACGACCCTAAATATATAATCAATTAAAAAAAAAAACTGTCGTTGAATTTTCATCAAAACACATATGAATTTATATAAAATAATATTTTATATTGACTTTGTAAATTTATAAAATTTATGCAATAAGAATTATTAAAATATGCAATTATGTAATATTATCTCTTGAATAACTAAGTTAAAATATTTTATGCTTATAACGTAAGAAAGTGTTATAATTATATTACCATAGACCTTCGCGATTATATAACTAGATTTGGAAAGTTCTAGATCAACATTTTATAATATTTTAAGCATAGGAGCAGATGGAATTTTATTTTCAACGAAATTTTGATCTATGATTATGTACAAAGACAGTTATGTAAGCCGTTTTGGTTGGCATTTTAGTCATAGCTATGGTTGCTTCAAGACCACTGTGAACTGTAACAAAATTAAAGTCACTAGAGATATAGAGCACACGTCAGTGCTGGCAGTTACAGCTTTAAAATAGTGAGCCAGAATTCCTCTTCTTCTTCTTGATTGATACTGTAACCACCTATGCGATTCTGGCTGAAAGGATCAGTTTTGCGGCTTTTATTATATTCTCCAATATCGGATTGTAGAAACCAACGGCTGGGGGAGGTACTTCCCAATTCCGTCTGAGCTGGTGGCATTGCTCAACGTAATTTTTAACAGATCTGCAGATTAGTTTACACAATTTTCGAATTTACATTTATGAATATAAGTTTGTGACAAAAACAATGAATTCAGACAATCATCGTTTAGTGCTGCCTAACATTTTTAATATTTCATTTATTTTCTCACAGATACGCGTGTGCATAGATGCGCATACATATGTAGATACACATGTGTGTACACATACACTGGTGGCAGAAATAATAGAAACGACTTTTTTTTTGACAAATATTGGCTATATTTCGTTTGTTTATTTAGTGTTAAATTTTTTTTTTATAAACGTTGAGCTTACTAATAACCTAATAAACTGCATACAAATGCACATTTCAAACTTTGTATGCATACAAGTAATTTTTAAGCAAAAAATAAAACCGACTTAAATTCTCATATAAAAATTTAAGGTTATCGTTAATTTCTTCATGATCAAATGATCGGATTTAAACCAAATTATTATGGGACCACCTGTGAAGTAACACCTTTCCTTTAAGAAAAGGATTATAGAAATCGGTTAACGTGGTAATATTCCGACGAACTGATAACCTTCTACTTTTTGTGAAGTCGGTTAATTATGTACATTCAACAAATTTTCAGAAAAATTTTAGGTATGCAGTTTAAATAAATTTTAGTAAAATTTTTCTGTCAAAATTTTTTTTTTCTAAAAATTCTGAAAGAAAAGTTGTGAAATAGTTGTGAAAATTTTTAGAAGTTTTATAAATTTTGTAAAACGTCTGAAATGAGCTAGACTTTTATAGACAAATTTTAAAAATTAAAGAACCAAAAGAAATATGTATAAACAACCAAAATAAGGCGTTTCCATTATTTCTGCCACCACTGTATACTGTACGTGCGCTAGTAGTAAATGCAATTTTGTTTATTGTCAAATACCTGAAGACATGTGAGAAGCAGCTGCTTGACGGTTCGAAGATTTCTAACCCAGATTGTGGCATTTAGCCAAAAATTCGTAAATTCTCATTCCCACCTGTGATAAAGTTTTTGCTTTGTTATATTTTTTGTTTAGAAACTCTTTCGCACGGTAAATGAAAGCTCTTTATTGGTTGCACTAAAATTTTAAACCACTGGCAGTAAATGGAGATGAAATGCGCTACACCTCTTTGAAATATTTATAAATCTTTAACTGCCAGCACAAGTCTCCTTTGATTCAGACATATTTAGCACTAGGACAATAACTTACGTCTCAAATAACAAAACTAAAAAAAGTTCAAACGACTTACCTCAGTTTCTCCACAGTTGCGTTGTTGTCATTACTTCTGCTGTTGTGTCCATTAAATTTGTCATATATCAATTCACTGCCGTCCTCTGTTATCTCGATCGTTGACTTCTGGTGCATCCCGTTCATGTGCGCAAATGATTTGTTAATGCCACCACCGAGTACACTGTCGTCAACACTGCGTACCTTCGGCGTCGTTTGGTCACTGCCTTCCACATGAATTGGTATAAAATGCACATTACCGATGCTGTTGCCCGTCGCACCGTTGATGTTGATAATCTGCTCACTGCCGCCACTACCCCCAAAGGCATTGTCTCCTGCGACCGTGGAAGACGCGGAACCATTTGCACCCGATGCTCCGGTCGTTGACTCGACCACAACATCCGGCAAACTTATGCTCTCAATGCAAACCAAACGTTCATTGGGATCCAATTCTGCAACATATTCGAGATCGTCATACTGCAGCAGCGTCTCATCGCAATCAGTCGAATTGCCATCCCGCACGAAGGGCAAACGTTGATGTGACGGCGGTTGTGACTGATGCTGCTGTTGCCGACCGTTGTGCTGTTGCATTGTTGGCGAACCGCTCTTGATGGCACGCGCAGTACGCGTTTCATTGTCGCTACTTGAATGCCGGCGACTATGCGACGATGTCGATGAGCAGTGAGAGTCGATGCCACTAATACCCGAGTCGGGGTAACTGGTGCTCAGATTGGAATCGCTCGTATTAGCACTTTTGAGAGCATTGCTCTCAGGGCTTTCAAAATGTTGGCTGCCCTCAAATTCAATGTCAAGGTTGTCAGCGCCAACGGTCTTGGCTATGTCAACATTCGCATCAGCTTCGATGTCGTCGGAATCTGAGTCTGCGGCACTGTCTGCTTCGTAATTTTCATCCTCATCCTCCTCGTCATTTTCCTCTTGCTCGGGCACATTCTCAAGTTTGGTGTGATTGTAGCGCAATGACCATTTTGGTTGGTAAATATTTTCCGGTGTTTCCTGATTGTGGAAAACCTCATCTTCTTCGATGTCATCAGTTACTTGATTGTTGTGTTCATCGACAGCGTTTATTTCTACGCCACTGCACTCCCGTTTCGTAGGTGGTTCATTCTCAAAGTCGTAAAATACCTCCTGCTCCACCGGGCTACCAGCAATGCCCTCTTTTTGACTACTTAGACTACCGCTGCAATCTACAACAGTTATTTTCGGCAAAATGGGCAATACGTGTTGCTTATCGTCAACACATTCACACGCATCGTTATTACTTGCATCTGGTAAAAGAGATTCGCGAAATTCACGCGGAGTACTGGCACGGCGGCAGGGTGCGGTATCGCTTGGCTTGGCACTCGTCTGTCCCATATGCTCAGCGGATCGGCAGGCTAACGTCGAAAAAGATTCTAATGACGCCGGTAACGCACTTGTCTCCCGTTCGTTATTCCCGCTATTTTCCGATGAGCTCGAAGTTGTTGTTGTTGTTGCTATGGAGAATGCACTATGCGGTGCCGCACTTGCAACACTACATTTCGTGACTTCCACGTTGCACTGATTGGCTGTGATGGCACTATAATTTACACTTTCGTACGCACTCTCTTTTTCTTTATTCTCGGTTTTCACCACACACTCAATTCTATTTACGTTTTTCGTTTCGTTTTGATCGCTAGCTTTGATCGTTGGACCCCTTTCACGTTTACAATCATCCGTCTGATCCGTGTTGCTTTTTTCCGTGCCTGCCGTGTTCACGTTACCGTTCAAATCGGCACTTACTTCGCGAATAATGCCACACTCGCTGCTGATAGCCTCATTCAGCCTCCGATCAGCCGACTCCTCTTCGATAGCAATATTCTCACTTTGGGCTCCAGCCTCGCTCACGCTCCACTGCGGATCAGCTGAGCGAGAGCGAAAATTGGTGTACGTTGAAGTTACTTTAGCGCTCTTCAGCGTTTGCTGTTCTCCCGCTGAATTGCTACGTCGCTGGCGCTCCACCTCTTCGGCCATTCGGCTGGCATTCTTCGCACTATTATTAGACATCGTTATTTGATAACTATTTGTGGATGCTCTCAAGGGGTCGGAGATCACTTCAAGGTGTGTACTAACCAAATTATTTTGACCATTTTGCATTACTACGACTGGATCTGCCTGGGGGGAGCTGTTATTATGAATGTTTTGAGGGGGATGATGATGTTGGCGATGACTATTGTTGTTGACGTTTGTTGACGAGCTGACAGGTGCGAACGTACGACCGTCCTTCGTTGGCGGTTGTTGTTGTTGCTTTTGTTGTTGTTGCTTTTGTTGTTGTTGAAGTTGTGCCAATTTTTGTTGGTGCTGTTGCCGTGCAAGTGTTTGTAGGTTTTGGGGTGTATTTTGTGTTTGTACTTGTGGGTTGCGATTACGATTGTGATTACGTCCACGCGCCATAAATAAATCACTAAGAAATTCTTTACTCTTTTTCAAGGCTCTACTACCAGCGCCGCTAACACTTTTTTCTGGTTTAAAATTTTCGAACGCGGCTATAGATTCGTTTTCGTAGGGCGTTTCTGTGTCACTACTCTGCGAACGTCCGCGCAAGAATGAATTTCTAAATGCTTTGCCGAGTTGCGACCGTTTTTTCTGCTCGCGACCTGAACAGCTACTCGAACCACTGTAATAGCCGGTGACACTGCTGGAATCTGTGTTGGCCGTTGAGACGTCGGTTATACTTTTACTTCGCGCACCCTTTAAATTCAGTCCCAATGTCAGCGATAGTCTCGATTGTCGTTTCGCTTCGGAATTTTTCTGCACTTTCGATGTTCTATTTGTATTATTCAAGTTTCGATACTTCACTTCGTTAACTGCAGCAGCATTCGCTGTGTCGCTAGCTAATGCAATCTGCTCATTAGTGGAAAATGCGTTGCTTCCTTGCCTATTGACGTTGGCATTTCTAATTCTATTTTCATTAAAATTAGTCGCTTTGACGGCCCTTTCGACATTTTCCGCACCCGCGGCGTTACTTGCATATGTGCTTTTCGACTTTTCTTGAACAAATTCGCGCTGATCTGATTCGATTATTGATCGATTGGCAAATCGATCGTTTTTAGTATATTTTTTGCACTTGGCAGACGGTGGAAATCGCCCCTGCCATTCAGCTTCTTCGTTCGAACTGCCGTAGCAATTCAACGAGTCAGAGTCATGGCAATACACACCGCCGCGCACAGCGGATGGTCGTGCGAAACGAACGTCCTCGTCGCGTTCGAGCCCGTCATCGTGTCGAAAATCTAATGTGTTTGGCTGTGCAGAAAATTTTTTTATTTGGTCTACATCTAATTCATATTGGGTGGAATCATTAGTACGCAAAGTGGCCGATTCGATAGGCCATGCAGACGACTGTGCTCTGTTGGCGGCTGCCCCAGCCTCTTCTATCGCCGCACTGCCCTCCAAATTAAATTCTGTTTGTTCTTTTGCTACGACTGTGGCTGCCGCATCACTTAGTGTTGTGTTGTTGGTAGCTGTTGTTTTTGCTAAATTTAATTTGCACCCCACTTCGCGATCGCGCTCGCCATCAACGCGTTTGCCGCTAAAATAGACACATCGCTCGTTGGTTGCTGCCACACCGCCGCCCCTAAATAGCCCCGCAGACACCAAACCAGTCTCATCACTTCTCGCATCATCATCACAGTAGTCATTTTCGTCTTCTTCTAAATCTTTTAAATCATCGAATTCGTCTATTTCTGCACGCCTATACGTTTTACCAGTGTTTTCATGTATTGGTAGTCGCGCTCGTCGCTCATATCGCTGGCGCTCCTGCTCATTTTCACGTTCTCGTTCGCGTTGACGATGCCACTCATTATATGATCGATAGTGCTCAATTGATCCAGTTAAATGGGGTTTATCATCACCAGTAGCGCGCTCTACTGGCGCTCCCGCTGAATAGCGCGCTGCTTTGGGACTTTTCTCCTGACTCGGTTTCTTTTTCTTCTTTGTGGAACGCCGCAGCAAACTAAACATACTTTGAGGCGCTTCTTTGCTGGTATGTCGCTCAGTGTGATTGCTATTTAAGTACTCACTTAGACGCGTGTTTATTTTATGCTTTGTTTATGTTATATGCCGGTGCTTGCTATGATTATTTATAGATCATTCGCATTTGTTGGGTGTTTAGCTTGGTTGCTTTTTAATAGTTTTCGTTCTTTATCTTTCGGTTACAGAAAAATCTGAGCTTGGCAATTCCTGATTTTTTTATCTTCTTCAACTCGGAATATCTACAGGTCGTTGTTTCCGAATGTGAGATGTCTTTCAAGAAATTGTCGTTTTTTGGTGGCGTATGTATGTATATTATTTACTAATGTTGTGGTAGGCTGATATTTCCATTAATTTAAGAATACAAAACTTCATTTATAGGATCTTATATGTTATCTGTTGTGTGTTACATATCGTTACCTTAATATAGAAAATTTGTATGGCATAAAATGATGCGGCGACTTTCAATTCGATGAAATGCATCAATCAAAAATTGAATTTTGGTGTTTAGTTAGTTACGGCTTTTTTTATTTTAGCGACGATGTGAGATAGGACCTTTCTGCATTAAGGTAACGATATAAATGCATATCAGGTAAATATTTATATTGGTTAAATTTTACATTTGTACTTACTTGGTTGCTTCGTACCTCGGTAGGACATTTTCGCTGTAAAAAGGAAGAAAATAATGTAATTAAACAAAGTACCTAAAATATGCCAACACTTGCATACAGTTGTGATCAAAAAAATGTAATACTGATTTTCGAGCGCGTAAATAAATATCTACTTCAACTTTAAACAAACAAAAAATAAGGAGTTTCAAATTATATTAATCCTTTAAGTCTTACTGATTTTTTCGCGAGAAGTTACGAGTATTTATCATTTATTTTATATATTTTTTTCATAAAAAAAAATAATTTGAAAATTTACATGTTTTAGATTATTAGTAAAAAATCAATGTGGGTACGCGACTTTTCAAATATATGCAAGTTTCTTTAGTTTTCGATTTTCACTTTCTTTTTGCGCATTGAAAATACCTCCAAAAATCTAATTTTTTATAAATAAAAATAGTTTTTTAAAAGTATTTTTTAATAAAACTCACCCCAGATAAGAAACAATTTAAGCCTAAAAATTGGCATAAAAATATTTAAAAAAATTCTACGGAATCATATTGATGCTGTTTTTGAACTTTGTGAACTCTGTGAAGGTTTAAGAAAAACTTAAATAACTCAGCCAAAACTTTACCGATGTAGACTTACGAAGTATCTTTGGAAAGGTATGTTCTCACTCTTTTTATTTATTTACAAATAAACTCATTCAAAGTATGAAAGAGAAAACTAAGATGAACGAGCGTAATTTCAAGTTGAATTAAGTTGTGTTGATATTTGAATAATTGGGACGTCAATGAGTTGTTTTGCAGATAAATAAACCTTTCCACTGATACCTACGGTGACCATATTAACCAACGTAAAATAAAAGAAATTTTTTTCAAAATGATTTGGGAATACGCACATACAACTTGTATGATAAAAGTACCTTGCCCATATCGTAATTTAAATCTAATATTTACCAGGTAATTATATTATTTAATTGTTTTGCAGATAAATAAACAAATACAAATAAGTGCCCCCGCTGTAGCGAAAAATGTTCAAGGACTTCGCCATCCTTTGCTACCAAAATGCGTTTACCATAATTCATACTGCACGACGAAACCAACACATAGTGGTTCAAAATTGGAATTCAATGTTCATAATCCATCGCAGCCTTAATTTTTCTACCAATTTTTATTAAAAACCAAAAAAAAAATATTTATTTTGGTGAACATTTTTTTGATGACATTTAAAAAAAATTTTGTTGTGTATTTTTTTGTTTTGGGAGAACCATACAATTGTTTTCAACAAGTTTTTGTTATGTAACATTTAGTAACTGGAACAGGAGAATACATTTTCTTCGAAATTGCTACTTTTTCTACATTTTGCACTCAAAATTTTAATATAATCAAATTAAAATTCAGAAATCAGGCTCAACTGGTCTCATGCAAATATTGTAAGCTTTCATAAAAAAAAATAAAAATTAATCAAATTAAGTGCAAAGTGGAATGAATGAATGCCAGTTTTGAACCACTGTGAAGGAGGGGGTGTATTGTTCTCTTTCAGTAGAACTGGAAACTCAGCGTGCAACACGATCCTAGGCAGAACTTTCCCTGTGCTTTATAGATTGTACAAAGATTATCGATTAAATAGAAATCTGAAGTGGGGTGCGAAACAAACTGGCGAAAGTTTTCATTATATTTTATAAGGGACATTTTTATTTTTCATATTCTGCGTTTAAAAATTTACCTCTGAAAAATGCAAAGCCGATTTAAAGGACAGTATAAGAAATAAAGGACAAAAGGCGTCCTTTATTTTGAAAAAAAATCATAAAGGACAGGGGGTTAAAATAAAGGACTGTCCTTTAAAATAAAGGACGGATGGCCACCGTACTGATACCTGCCATCTAAGCTGGTATAGTTCCGGCCCCGTTATTTAAGTTTTCTTAAACTAATATTTAAAAAAAGTCAAAAAATCTGATTATGTGATTCCATTAAAAACGGTTTACTATGTTATAAGCAGTTTTTTTTAAGCTTAAGCTATTTTGTAATCTGAGAGGAGTTTTTTTAATTCTTTAAGAAACTATTTTTATTCATAAAGAACTTCATTTTTGGTGCGATTGCTAGACGTACTTATTTTATCAGTACAGTACAGATTATTCCACTCTTGTACTGATTTTATTCATTACGGTAATGTCCTGATTTTTCAAAATTTGTACTGATTTGTACTGAATTTCCTATTCAAACAATATACTTTAGTATTTTCTTAAGGTTTTTACAAAACGTTGGAACTTCCTTAAACTGTATTGTAAAAAATAAGAAGAAAATAATTTAATTATAGTTGACATGATTCAGATAATGGTTGATATGCTCAAGAAATTAGTACTTAAAAAAAAGATCAATCATTTTATGGGCATATCCCCGGGTCGTTACGTTCCAGTTGCGATAATATGATGGAAGTTTAATTACTAAAAAAGAAGGCTAACATTTTTTTGTCGAGTGTTGCTAGTTATCTCGAAAATAAACTTTCACTTTCACTTACTGACATTGTAAAAGAGTTTTGCATACAAGACATAGAGTTAGATACTCTTTTTAGCGAATTCTTATTCTTTCAAAGTTTTTGCGTAGTTCAAAATTTTAATTTAAGCCATGAGGAATTATAGATGATGTCCATAAATAGTGATACTATTACACAGTTTAAAAAAATATGTATTTTTTTTCATAACAAAACTCAAACGAAGCAACTGGAGGATCTTAAGTATAAAGTTTGCTTCCTGGCGCAAAGGGAGATACCAGCTTCTAAATAAACATTTTTTATTTTTTTTTTTTTTTGAAGACGGAAATGATCTCATTATTGCTATTAATAAATGTCATAAATATTAGATACTGTGTACACAGGGTGGTCCAAAAAACAGTAAAGTCGGATTTGTAATGCTTTCACCCCCTGTTCTATATCGAAAAAAAGTACACCAATTTTTTTTTATTTTGAGTTTAAAATATATTTAGAGGTCGCTCAAAGCGCTCAAAGTTTTCCATGTATTTTTATATGGGAAAAAACATTTTTTCGTAGAAATGGTATAGAATTCTTGAAAATCAATATTTTTCGATCTCTGGTTCTCTTCAGGGGACTTCGATAATAATACCCAACTGTTTATTTAGCCATTTTTTGATACTCACGATTTTTATTGGTCCGCCCATTGCATTTTTCGCAGTTTTTGTGGGTTTTTGGCGGACTTATAAATTAGAGTTGCGAAGAAAAGAGGTTAAATAAACAAATGGGTATTATTATTGGGAATCTCCTGCAGATAAACATAGTTTTTCGATAGAAAAATATTAATTCTTAAGAATTCTATATTGGGATTTATTTTTTCGGTATAGAACAATCCTAGGGGGTGAGAGCATAAAAATGCCGACTTTAGTTCTTCGCATGCATTTTTGGAACACCCTAGTGTACAATGAAGTGCACACTCATGTCAAAATTAATAACACTTTTCTTATGAACTATATTTTATTTATGTACGAAAATATTGTGAAAAACAACTACTCTGGCGTTTTAAAGATTATCTGATGCTTACATTCATATTTTTTCTTTGCATAAAAATTTACTGAAAAGTACTGATTTTTTTAGCATGAAAAAGTATAACCTACTGATTTCTGGCAACCCTAATTTTTTGAGATATTTTAAATCGGTGCAAATTACGTAAATCTTAATATTGTTCCGATATATTTTGAATGAAGTTTTCAAATATACAAAATTTTGTAATCCCGGCGGAAAACCGCAACATTTTTTTCGAGATGCAGTCTAATGTACATACATACATAAGTACTTATTAAGTATGTATAACCTTACTATTTCTGATACAAACTTTATAAATATAATAATACGGGTTTCCACTCCTGCCCATCTACAGGAAATATTTTTTGTGGAGTTATTCCTTTTCTTATAGGAAATATGTATTATAACTGAAGACATGAAAGGATGGAGGTCATATATAAATATGACGCAAAATTTAGATTTCCGTCTTAAAGTCCATGACTGATTCTTAATATGATCGCAATTTATGATATATGATTTTATGAGTTATTAAATTTGATTTTACGAGTTATTAAATTTAAATGTTTATTCTGTCCAATAATGAGCATGCTAAGTTTTGCCATCGAGCAGTCCAATAACCTTAACCCTACAATGGTCACGAGGTCTACGATCGTAGACCACTTCTTTTAAAATAGTGCTATCTTTTAATTTTCTCTCTTAAGCTAGTTGCGCTTTTCAATAGCTGTTGCTAATACGTGTGCTCACATAATCAGTGAGTTAGGTGCGCTGAGACGGAGCGATTGGAAATTATATCACGGCTGAAACATGACTGGTCTACATATGTAGACTACGTGACCAATGGCGTTTTAGTTTTTTGCTTCAACATTATATTTGAAATTCATTATTTTGATAGGTAAAGGTAAGTAATATTTACTAATTTTTCATACTCATGAAGTTAAAACAATACTGTTTAGAAAAAACTATGTCAGAACTAAAACAAAGGTAAGCGGAGACGCCCAAGATTTTTACAGTGTTTTTGAGACGGTTGGACGAACTGCCCATTGGAAAAGAGCGCTGCTATGTTTTCTCTAGCCAAAGCAAATTATGTCGGCCGTTTTCATATCTGCCCTCGAAGTAAGAATAATTATTCCAGAAGGGCATGTGTAAGTTGAGACAGATTTACTGGCAAAACGCGCATAAAGAATGCCTGCACATTTTGTGTAAGTGAGTAAAATTTTCCTAATTTCAGAGGCCTCTAATTAATTTATTTTTCGATGGAATTTTGCTTTTGGTTTTTTTAAGGCAAATGTTTAAATGCTTTGTTACGATGAAAAATAGTTTGTTCATTGTTTTCAATAAATAAATATATTTATTCAATTAATTAATTGTATGTCTGTTCTCAAAAACACCAAAAACTGGATGCAGTGTGTTTCTTTGGGTCCTTTTTAAAAAATATTTCGCCTTAAAGTCTAACCCATGCGATTTAAAAGTTCCAAAAATGTATTTGATGCTGTATTATCATTTGTGTTCTCATAATTATTTGTCCTATTTCAAAACAAAAATGGTCTACGATCCAGGTGACTATTGGTGTAACTATATACCACGTGACCATCGAAGGGTTAAAGCCTTAGACATTAATGAAAACTACAAGACGCTAGTTTGTTTCCTCAATACTCTAACTTATTTTTAAAATTATACGTGAGTCCGAATTTCTGAAACGGGCCACTTCAATGATGTGATATTTTATTTCCAATCTGAATATTATAGATATATGTTCAATAAATGAATTGAAAAACAATAATTTTAACTAACTTCACAAAAAGGAAAGAGTTATGAATTCGTCGGAATATTTTTTTTTTTATATGTTACCGCATAACTTTGGGCCGCGTCAACCGATTTCTATAAATCTTGTTTTTCTCATACTAATTTGGTTTAAATCCGAGCATTGGATCATGAAGATAAATATTAACGATTATCTTGAATTTTTGTTTAAGAATTCAATTCGGTTTTGTTTTTTGCTTAAAAATTACTTGTTTACTTAAATCTACTTCTGTTTTTTTTTTAACCCTGTCACATGAAAACAAATAAACCCGTGAAGGCACGCTGGTTTCAGACGCACATGACCAAAATAAGTCCGAACGCGCTATTTGCATTGCACGTCAGCCTTCAACTAAAAATAACGGCTATAAAAATAGTGATTTTTTTCTGTGTGAAGAAATGGTGGAGGAAACTATTACTTCTATATTTTTACCAACAATTTTATAAAAATTTCCCCTTAAAAAATATTACAAAAAAATAAAACCTATGTTCTTGAAGAGTTTTTAATGACAATGAAAATTACGGCTGAATTGGCAAAATCGGTCAATTAGATCGTCTGTAATTGAATTTTGTGAAATCAAAGTTAGACATTTGTTTGCATTGTAAATAGCTATGAATAAATACCACTGCTGATTGGAAATATAATATCACATAATTGAAGTGGTCCTTTTCAGGAATTCTGACTCACGTGCATTTCTTTGCCACCTTTTCATATGTGAATGATTCTGCAAATTGCCACTACGCAGCAGTGATGGAAAAGTAGGTACAGTTGTATTTTTTCGGCTCTTTTATCAATTGCAAGTTCTTATTTTCGGTATATTTTCATCTTAGCCAAATAAATTTTCCTAGAATTTGTCCATGTAGTTACACTAACCAACTGCAGACGAATCCATCTGGGCTGGAGATTTAAACATGAGATGTTTAAAAAGTGCACATAAATATATACATGAAATATTTAAATTGCAAACTCTTTTACTTTTTTTACTAATAATAAATACTACGTGCTCATATTTACTCCAATTTGGTATGTAAAAGTAAACGTCCAGTGTTTAATTTTACTACACGGAGTAAATTTGCACATATTAAGAGAGGAAACTGGTTACCTTTATATACGTAAAATTATATAAACATTTTTTTACCAAGTTTTAAACATTTAATGTTTAGAATTCAACAAACAAATTTGAAGTTGGTTCTACTCCACACATATGATTTTCAGATTCTTTAAGCAGTGTGGCTAAGGAATTTGTCAATATTTATTCAAAATTGATAAATATAATCACTCTTTAGTAAAAAGGTGGAGAAGAAATTTTAGCAAAATGGGGGTAGCCGCCCACTTATATGTGATATAAGCATGTCTCAAAAGCTACTTGACCGATCTCGACCAAATTAGATATACACATTGCGCAAGAATGAAAGAATAGAAGATTGCGCCCACAGAGAGGATTTTTGAGAATAACTATTGTGTGACGTCACACTGGTGCAATTGCGAGAGAGAAATGCCAAAACATGAGCTGCATGAGAAAAAATGTCGCAAGGAAAACGTAAACAAGTTGCACAAGTGTGACGTCATATAAACAACGATTCTGTTAGTTAAAGTCGTTGTTTCTCGCAATTGAATTTATTTGGAAAGAAGACCTTTAAACTTCGTTCAAAAAAGTCCATCCAGTTTCGACGTGTAAATTATTATGTGCTAATTAATACAAAAATCTATTAGCCTAATGGGGTAAAAAGTAATCTTTCTCATAATAAATTAACTGATAAAGTGAGAGGGTATGAGTTGTCGGTAGCATATTGTTTGTTTCATTTACATATAACTTCCATCCAGATGTACGCACCCAGTACATTATTTATATAAACACGTACATATGTACATTATTTTTACTCTATCCCAAAACTCGAACAAAATAGTAAAAATAAAACTTATAAGAATAAATTGACGTCATCCCAAATGGTTCGCGAATCAACATTTTCCATAAAAGATGCTCTCAGCATGTTTGATGCTATAAAAGCATTTCGAGTGAGGCAAAGTAGAGATCGGCAAACTTATAGGAATAGTGCGATTTTTAAATGCGGCGTTTGAATATCTTAAAATAAATGCAATTAAATTGCGACGCCACACTCACTCATGCTCACAAAAACAGCAAAAATAGTATTACAACCACACATGTACTATATGTACTGTACATTCATATGTATATATGTAGTTAGAAGTAGTAGCATCGGGAAATAATTTTCCCAAAGTATTAATGTAATAGTAATTGAAGTGTGCGAATGTTTTTTCATATCCATTAAAGGCGCTAATGAGCGCGCATGAGTTTGTTTCTTCATAGGCATGGGTCTGCCCTGTAGGAAAAGTCGCTTTTATGCCTGCAAATAACTCTTACACGATATGTATTTGCATATGTAGATACCACTTTTTTGTATGTACTCGCATGTACAAAATACTAAAACGTACCAGGAAAGTACTATTTACATATGGAACTACATATCGTGTAACAGGGCTCTTAGTGAATTTGTAATCGTATTTAAATGGTGCTTTATCTCGCAACATCACCCAATCACTTCATCTTCCCTGGCATATCATAAATCATAAAACCGATCAGTATTTGAGTCGATCTAAATAATAAACTTTTATTTCTCGGTATGGGATTTTTTAGCCATCCGCAAGTAGGGTCCTTTAGATACAGATAGATTTTAAAACCTACTTGAGAAAACGGCTCGAAGGCTCTCACTTTTGCAATTATAAACTATGTAAATTGATTGTTATTATATTTTGCTACTGGGTGCATCTTGCTTCAGGAATATGAATATTTATATGCGCATATTCATATGTATACGAAAATACGTATGTATATACATAACTACATGCATAAAAAACATATATACATATGTACATATTTATGCGAATACGCATGAAGAGAAGTAATGATTCATTTTTATGACGAACTGTTTTTAGAATTGCATGTGACTTTTTCCTTTCATCGGACGTTGAACTCAAACCTGAAAACCTGAGTAATAAGTGTGCAATTATGTGTTTGTGATTGATTAGGAATATGGACCCATAATATATGTTTATTGAATATACTAATTTATTTTTTTGGTTGATATTAGTTAATTTTCACTATACAAAGTCAAAAAATTGTTCGCACTTGTTAAGCGACAACAAAGCGACAAGGCGTGGACCTAGTCGAAGAGTTTACAAAACTGCCTTCAAAAGTATATCTAAAAGTGCAATACAAGTAGTTTTGTTTATTTATTTATTCATTTAGTCTATGAACTTATATTCTTACAGACTACAATTAGCAAAAAATAGCTTAACTGCCGCTCTCAGAAACAATCATTAAATTAGCTGTAGCGGGCACTTAACAAATGATCTTTAAATCTCTTGATTAATGTCTCCTCTCAGAGTTATTTAAATGATAAGAGCTCATAAGTTAATGAAAAATTAAAATATGGTCCCAGTCGGGGCTTTTTTTGTGGCATCAATAAATTTTTTCGTTCAGTTTAAAATCAAACATAAAAATCTATATATTATTACGCTAACATAAATTTTATCTCCTTTCCACTGGCGATTCTACCGAAACGATTTCAAACCAAGAACATCACTGGAAAGGTAATTTTCTGTAGATGACGACAGTTTTCATAAATTCTAAATTGGTTGAAAACTACGGCCAAAATCGTCGTTAAAAAATTTCTGTATTTTTGCATAGTTGTTCAATTTGAACTGTTTTTGCTTTTTGTTTAACTTCGTATTAGAAATGAAGATGAATAGATAAATTTGAAGATGAAAAAAGAAATGTTAAAAAACGGTGAAGGTAAACAACACTTGTTGGCACAATTAACGATAAAGAAATGCATATTGTCTACATACATTCATATTTACATAAGAATTAGGGTAACTGAAAGGAAGGAAATTGAAAATTGAAATTTTTCGATAAGAATCGAAATACGTATATCAGGTCAAGAAAAATATAATTATCGAAAATTATCAAGTCCTTTCAACTTATCAAGCTATAGATATTCATTGATTTATCAAACTTTGTTGGCAGTTATCGAATCTTGTAGGTTTATCGAATCCTAATTTTTCGCATTTTAAAAGTATATGGAGTTATTGAAATTTATAGGGTTATATAAATTTATCGAGTTATCACAAGTTATCGAATGTTCGAAATTTGATGAGTTATCGAGTGAAAATGCACAGTTATCGAAATTTTTTGAGTTATCGATTTTAATTAATTTAATTTTATGAAATTTATCGATAGTTATCGAAATTAGTCGAGTCATCGATTTCCATCAAACTATCGAAAGTTAGTGTTCAGAAGATTAGAGTTATCAGACTTTAAGGTGATCTAAGTGCAACCGGAGATAAAGAAGATCAAATTGAGAGAAAGACAATTTTAATTTCTGGTGATTTACGCCGAATTTTGCCGGCAGTTCCCCATGGTTCCCGTTTCTCCTTAATTGAAAATTGAGCTAAACCTCAGTCTGAAGTTTCCTCTTTTACACCATTTTACTTTGACGCTTAATATGAGAGCCCTCCCACATGAAACTGAGTTTGTAGTTTCTCTAATAATATACGTAATTGCGATATTTTGGGAATATTGGGGAGAATATTCTTCCTGATGACATTTTGCATTTGTTATATTGACAAAAAAAAAAACAAAAATGATTGCTCTTTTTTCAATGTAGACATTTTGGAGCGTATGCCGAAATAAGAAAAGTCATGTTGATACAATTATTTGTGATGATGTGCGGGAGCATAGCAATTACCCTATTGAATTTGTTAAACTTTTTAACTGTCAGCGGATTACCTCCATAGTACTAAAACAAAGCTGTATTGTAATGCTTACATATAAGCAATCTTAACACAAAGAATACGTTGATGAATGGTACCCTTGTAATCTCTCTCCCAAACTGTATATATGGGCCATTCCATACAATATTTACACCTCAATATTTTTTTTGGGGTGAAATATATATTTTTACATTCTTTATCGAAAAAAAGAAGACACTAATTTTTTATTTCGTCATAATATTCGAAAATCTCGAAAAATAATTCCCGAAATTTTGAATTTATAAAGTTTATACTAAAGTTTATGTACGTAGGTATGAAAGAACTCGTAACTTCTACAGTTTTGGTGTCTCCATTCTCAAATTTTTACAGCGTACTCCATAAAGTTTGACAACTATTCAGTTTGAAAAAAATAAAAATCAAACATGATAAAATGAAAAAATAAAAAATGCGATTTTTCAATGCAAATTTTTTTTATTTCTATCTACCTCACACTCTCATGGAAAGCCGCACATTTTGATTGCTTAACTGATTTTCTCCGACAAACAGTTTATAAACTGCAATCAATTGAAAAAAGATACTTCTCCGTGAGTTCAAAATTTCGGGATTTCTTTTCGAGATCTTCGAATAATTAGCCCTATCATAGAATCCATCGTAGAGAATCTACGAATTCGGATGTCCGCTACGAATACGAAAAAATTGCTATCACTGAGTCCGAGTGAACTCGAAAACAGTGCTGCCAAATTAAAATTTCGAAGTACGAAGTTTCGCAATCAGCTGGCTGAAAGTGAACAAAATAATTTAATCGTGCAATATTTTTGATTTTATACATTTTTATAAAATTATCAATAAAAAAATGGATTCACTGGCGAGTGCAATCATGCTGATGGTAGAGGAAAGCAGGTCCGCTTAGTGATAGAACTTTTTAGAAAAGTATCGATACTAGTACTCATATAGAATACTCTAAAAAGTATGCTAGTACTCATATTTGCAAAAAAGTATCGATAATACTCGTACTTCCAAGTATTCCTAAAGCAAACGCAAAAAGTAAAAAAAAAAAATATCAGATTGCTTTGCTTTTTCGCCTCTTCCTATTTGTAAATTGATATTCACTGCAATTAGTATTTAGTTTTAATCTGATCTAAAGGAGTTTTTGGAATAAACTTCCGATAAATTAGTCAATGTTATTCTGGCTTGTTAACATTTTATTTTTAATGTTTTTATTGAGCTTTGTACCACGATTGTTTATTAGGAAAAATTGAAAAAGCAACAAAGTCTAAGCGGTAGAAGTTATAGCACTATTTCGGAGATCACCACATCTCCTCATCAGACTTCTTTTTTCTAGACTTCAGCAGGGATCGAACCTGCGAATTCGATGTTCAAAGTCAGAAGCGTTAACCACTGAGCTATGTACATCCCGTAAACTCTTGTTGCTAATTCATTTTCCTTATTCAACCAACTACTATCAAGTGCAGCTGATTTGCCGCTATTTAAACTCGACAGCGTGGTTGTTGTTGTCAATTCTATACATCCATTTGCTTATTTGCTTTTTTGTATAGTTTCAGGCAGGCTCTTCCTAAACTATGTATTTGTCAATGTTATTGTGGCTTGTTAACATTTTATTTTTAATATTTTTATTGAGCTTTGTACCACGATTGTTTATTAGGAAAAATTGAAAAATAAATTAGTTTTACATGCGTAAATTAAATGTTTATAGCAAAAAGCTTACTTCCAAGTTTTTAAAAGCAAATTTTTTATAATTGTTTGACGCGTACATGTATTTATAAATAACTTTACTTTGAAAATGAAATGTAAATGTAGAAGACGAGAAGCAAGTGTGGTGAAGCCCATTCTTTATTGGAAAGATAAGCTCTCTTTTATAAAAATTGTCTTCAAGAATGGGCTGGATTTCACAACGAAGGTAGAATACTTGGGTTAACGACGGCTGCCTTATGCTGGGGAGTGGCCAAGTTGTCGAGTCGAAAGACTAACCTCTTCCACCATTCATTATCAAAGGGGAGGCAAGATATTCGTTTTTCAATTATTTAAACATTTTTACCAATGTTGTAATGACCGCTACATTTTCTTCTAGGTTGTGTAAAAATTTCATAACTGTGTCAGTTACCAGGAGCTCACTAGGACAAAATATGTATTAATTATTAGTATACATATCGTCGTCCGTATGCCATAAACATGAATGTGTAAAAACGAACATTTTGGGAAAACAAGTTTGAAAGTTTTTTTGCGACACTTAGCTCTACATTTATGCAATTGAAATGCTAAAATATTTACTTTCCGTGTATGCATTGTATTCTGGGTCTTGGTATAACATAGAAAATCCAAAGATTAACCAAGTCAGCCCAATAACTCAAAACTGATAAATTTGCACATTCATGCTTCTGGCATGAGGGTGACGTTATGTCAATTAAAAACTTTAAAGGCGTGTTTCTCGGGTTTTCGGTTTTTGAGTTACGAAATTACTGAAGTAAATGAGTTTTATGTTCATTTTCATAACATTCATATTGAATATTGAAGTTAATATTCGAACATTCGCCACAATATTTATTGAGTAATTAAAAAAAAAATACTTAGAAAAGTTTTTAACTCGTCGATACTTTTCGGCATTCGCGATATTTACTCAGTACTTGTGAAAAAGTATCGAGTTCTCGATACTACTCAGTACTCATGAAAAGTATCGATATTCTGTACTCGGTACTCGTATCGTTCTATTACTAGGTTCGCTATTAAAATTCAGAGAAAAACTTTGAAAATGCCAGAAGTAATGTAAGTGTAGTGTGTTGATGATTACGTTATTTCTAACTGCACTTTAATGCATGTTCATAAAAAATTTTCGCTTAAACAAAGCCGCTTTTACGTACGTCCTAAGTGTTTTGGAAGAGAAAGCAGCTCCTTCTTGCTCGTCATCCATAAGCCTAGTTCATCGGCTATCTTCTGTTTTAAGATTTCTCGCGGAGCGAGGCTATCAGCATGGAGTGGGCAAGGATTATGACATACCGATGGCTCAGTCCACACTTTGCTGCGTTTTAAAATACGTATTGGCGTTGTTACAAACTCATATTTGCCCACATTGGATAAACCTTAACTTAAGTGATGACGAAAAACGGCAAGCAAAGATGGACTTTTACCAAAAAACAGGGTTTCCTGGAGTAGTGTTGTGTGTGGACGGGACTCATATTAAAATAATTTCTCCCACTGAAGACAAATTCCTGTATTATAACCGAAAAGGCTACTACAGCATCAATGCCATGATAGTAAGTTTGATAGACAAGTTATGCATCAAGGTTTAATTAAATTATTTGCAGATTTGCGATAACAAAATGAAAATCCGCTATGTGAATGCGCAGTACCCAGGAAGCAATCACGATTCCCATATAATGAACGTCAGCAATGCGAGATGTTTCTTTGAGAGGAACTACTAAATGGTGAACGTAACACCTGGATTTTGCGTAGGTAAACAGAATTTAAGTGAAAATTTATAAAAATCGTTTTTCCACGTTCAGGGGATGCTGGATACTCCTTGGAACCATGGTTGATGACACCTTTCCGTTCACCTCCGCCTGGTAGCTCCGAAAGCCATTACAACAAGATACACGCCAAAGCTAGAAATATTATATAAAGAACAATTGGTCTTTTAAAAAATAGATTTAGATGTCTTCTATGCGCTCGTGAACTTCATTACGAGCCTTCGAAGGTATGTCAAATCGCAAATGTTGCATCAGCGTGGCACAACATTTGTATTCATTATCGCGTGGTTGATGATGTTTCAGAAANAAATAGATTTAGATGTCTTCTAGGCGCTCGTGAACTTCATTACGAGCCTTCGAAGGTATGTCAAATCGCAAATGTTGCAGCAGCGTTGCACAACATTTGTATTCATTATCGCGTGGTTGATGATGTTTCAGAAAACTTGGAACCATATTATGAGAACGAAAATAGTGAGCCTTCATCATCCACTTTTAATGATGCAGCTTCAGAGATTAGACAATCTATAACGAGAACACTAATAAGTATACGAAGATAAGACTGGTTTTAACTAATAATAAACATGAAATAAAAGATTGCCAAAAATTAATTTAAATAAAATTTTGCTATTTGTTGTTTTATTTGGTTTTTTGCCGCGGTTAAACTTTCCATGGCTCTGTTATGCCTGCGAATTTCTTCAAGCCCTTCTTTTTTCAGCTCGTAAACCTTTTCAGTGGCTCTACCCAACCGTCGAACACCAGAGCAAAGCTCATCCAGCTTTGTGTCCTGCTGGGTGAAATGTTGGAGGCTCTTTTCATAAAAGTCTTTCTGCAGGACCAACTGCTCTTTTAGCAAATCTGCTGCAGAGGTATCGGGACGTTTCTGTGCCGCAGGAGCACGCCTTGGAAGTGAGGGAGAGGGAGCAGAGGCCATTGACACGTCAGCAACAGCTTCAGCATTTTCTCCGCCCACTGGCTCAGGTAATCCAACGCTCACCGTGGTTTTTATGCCATGCGTGCTCGCCTCTAAAGCAGTGAGCTGGATTACCTCTTCTTCCATTTCATTAAAACTATGTTGCCTGTTTCGACCACCACCAGCTGCCAACTGTTCTCTTTTGTTGTCCGCAAGTTTTCTTTTAATATATGCCTTCCAGTCTAACCATACCTGAAGAAAAGTATATCTAGTTAGCAAACAATGCATGCATTTTTTTAACTTTTTTCCAACTCGATACATCTTTAGTTGGCGGACCGAGACTGTTTAGCTCCTTAGCCACATTCTCCCAAAATTCCATAACTTCTTCCTTCGAAATCTTTGAAAATCCTTGCGCAATTTCAGGGCTCTGTTGCATTTGCTCAAGCAAAGCTGCGTATTGCTGCCTGGTTGTTACCACTTTGGACCTTATAAAACCAAATAAAAACATATTTCCACACAATTTAATTCAATTTTTATTATTATTAATTTAAAGTTAACATTTTTCAGTAATTTTAAAATTTTTTCTTTTAATAATAGAATTTTGCGCGCCTTTCGCTTCTTCTCCGACAGCAACAACTCGTCGTAGAAAAATTGTACGAAACTCTACGATTTGACGTTTCGAGTGGATTCGGTGAGTGCAACCCTACGAATTTCGAATTTACGTCGTAGCAATTCGAATTGCGTGATAGCTATTTCGGAACATCTCCGAAAATACAGCCTACGATGGATTCTATGATAGGGCTGATTATGACGAAATAAAAAATTGATGTCTGGGTTTTTTCGATAAAGAATGTAAAAAAATATATTTCACCCCCAAAAAAATATTGAGGTATAAATATTGTATGGAATGATACATATATTTCTTAGGGCACTATTTTAATACCTTTTGTGAAAAGTCAGACCAATCCGATGGCCCGAACGTCCTCCCAGACACAATAAAAGCTAATTCTTTTTGTATGAAATTTATTAGGAAATTATGTTACTCAAACGCCACGTATCAACAATTACTATAGATTATTATTTAAAATTATTAATTAATTAGTAGGTTGTTAACTCATACATAAAGTGGATAATGCGCACATGTCCGACGGCAGAGCTGGAGGGGATTCTCGAGCTCAAACCGCTGCACCTTACCATGGAACAGGTTGCAAAGCGAACTCTACTAAATTTCGCGAGAGAAGGCTTTGGCAGAGTCACAACCCTATTAGGTTTGCTCCCAGAGATGATAGGCCTAAGGTGGTTGATAGGAATTTTAAAATAGAGCTTTGCGCCAAGTCGACTTGGATCACCTCTCTCATGGAGAGGCATATGCAATCGAGCTCATTGCAATGGTACACAGGCGGCTCCAAGACTCTGGAAGGCATCGCGGCAGGCGTCTATTGACCAAGGCTACAGCTCACGGGGCATGGGGCATACCCGAATATCTTCCAAGCGGGAGGTCTATGCCATCAGACGGTGTGAAGAGATTAAGCTACGTAAAAATTACCGTAATGAGAAAATTTTAATATTGGGCGATAGCCAAGCGGTACTCAAAGCTCTCTCATCTCGGTTCTTGAGTACATTGCTAAGCTCAACAGCCTGGCGGAGTACAATGGCATCGAATTAACTTGGGTACCAGGTCGCATAGGAGTTGCGGGCAACGAGGAAGCGGCCGCCTCGTCGCTTATAGGGCCTGGGCCCTTCCTAGCGATTGGACCCAGCGCAATCAAGAAAGAGCTCAGGAAGGAAAGGAACCGGCTAAGGAATTAACACTAGCGTAACACTACAGCTCTATGTCAAGCGAAATACCTACTGGGAGGTTATAACCTTACAAGGAACAAGGCAATTATTAATCTCTCCAAAGGAAGGTTAAGGATAATAACAGGTTTTCTGACGGTCACTGTAGACGGAGAGGTCACCTGCACAAGCTGGGGATCTGGTGAAACGACCTATGTTGTTTCTGCGATATGACTGAGGAGACTCCTGTGCACCTGCTTCGCGAGTGCCAGGCGATGGCGAGAAGATGCCAGAGGTACCTAGGCCAATTCTGGCCAAGTGACGAATTGATACAACCGCTAGCCCCTGGGGATCTCCTCACATTTTTGGGTTCCCTAGGATTAGATGGGGTATGATAAATAGTTGAGGGCACAATAGATCTTTTGGTCGCAGTGCATACCTTTATTAATTATCTATCTCCCTACGTTATTCACCCTTATTTCAAATTTAAGATAGTTAAATTGAATGTCTGGCGGCTAGAAATTGTATATTTACATATGTATAAGCAAATAAAATTCAAAACCCCACAATAATCTTTTGAAAAATTAATATTAGCAAGATATAATAAATAGGTAACAACGTTGTAACCTATGCTTAGAAGGTTGATCCCGCGGAAATCGGCGCATCGGGGTCACTTTTTTTGTGGATTTGCAGAGCACACTTAAATTCCGCCACACATAAATTCGTTGGGCATGCGTTCTGCATAAGGGTTGATGCATTCAAGGTGAATCCTCGCTGGTGCACTTGAATAACTCGGCTGAAAGACAGTAATCTCCCACAGCTTTGTTATTTTGCAGCCGCGTAATCGCTCTTCGTACCGTCGTCATCGACAGAGGGCTCGGATTCGTATTCTCCACTTCTTTCAGTGCTGCTGACATACAGTAGGATGGAAAAGTGTTTAGTCCTTAATTTAAGCATGCTCTGGACATTGGTCACTAGGGCGCCATGGTTGTTCTTACAGGAGTACGCCCTGATCTTGAAACCTCACGGCCATGCCTTGGTAGAACATACCTTACCGAAAGTGGATAGAAATTCAAAAAAAGCGATATGTTCAGCGACGACATTAGTGATAAAAAATGTTGGCACGGCCACCACTATATTGGTATTCGTATGTATTCGTAGTGGGGACGGGACACGGTTTTGTAGTGTTCTTCTGAATTCAAGAATGCCAAATATACAAATTTGTAAAACTTGTTATAATTTTTGTTTGTTTTTTTTCTTAGATGGTTTGTCGAGGTCAAGTGCTTCATAAAATAATTATTTAGTTTTTCAACCAACGCACATATTACTTACACATGTCAAAAATTTATGGATATTACAAATGGTTGTTGTCGTTTTTAAGCTAGCGGGCGTGGGCGAAAGGAAGCATAAAAATAATTATTTGGGTACATGCTACACTTGTGCTCAGCTAATTAAGTTAAGTGCCATTTTGACCAGTTTTGGCTATTTTTCTTTTAATTATTTAATACTTATATTTTTTTATAAAGATGTAGTATAGGTATTACATAACCAGCATCACATATATCCACATTTCAAACTTCGTACAAAGTGTATAAAAATTAAAAATACTTTCACAATTACACCCAAGAATTTTAAATTTTGTACTTAAAATTTATAAAAAAAATTGCAGTTTTATAGCCCGTTAAATTTAAGTAGGTTAAAGTGCAAATATCAAGATGCTTGAAAATTGCGTTGATTTTTAATAATTTTTTGGCTGACAGGGTTTAGCATTTTCTCCCATTTAAAGTATGCTCGACAATATCTTTTATATGGAGGAAAATGCCTAACACCATCAGCAAAAATTTTTTAATAAAAAGAGTAAAATTTTTGGTTGCAATTGTTAAAGTTTGAGCATTTTTTTAAGAAGCTTGAAATGTAAATTTATGTGGTGCTGGTTATCGACTTTTATAAGAAAATTGTAAAATCATATAAACAAACGAATAAATAAAATTATGGTTTAAAAAACTAAAACCTCGCTATTAAAAGTTCCATTCGTACTGTCATCAGGTTACTTTAAGAATGGAGCTTTAAAGCAATTCCGATTCGTACTGTCATCAGGTATGTAACTTGAGAATGGAGATCGCTGCATCTTTTAGGCGCATCAATATTACATAGTTACATCCCGAGATAATCAAAGCGAGGTAAAAGTAAGCAAAACTGGGTAAAATGTCACCTGACTTAATCAGCTGACCACAAGTGTAGATAAATCAGTGTGTATGTATGTATCAATGCCCACGCTTTCGTCTATACATACATATGTACAAATGCACATTGTTTTCAGAGTGAAACTTGTGCTGCCAATTATTGCAAAATGCGCTCCACAACACAATAAATATTGCATTTACAACTGTTCTTAACCTTAACAATAGGTATTTACATATTAACAAAATTAAGCGAAGACGCAGAAAAAAAATAAAATGATAAAAAATTCACATAACTCTTCTCCAGGACGTTTGTTTTAGTTGCAGCAAAAATGTGATCGCGTGAATTTTTTGGTTTGCTTTGTAAAAAATAAAAGTACAATTATTGTATAAAACTACAACAAACCAACGTCATCTGCTTAATGTGCGTCATCATCGGGCGTTCGACGCTATACCCCTATGCACTATGGGCCAGCTTTCCTGCTTTGGTGGCCAAAAGTTTAATTTGTGAACTTGTTTTTTTTTTTTTTGAAAAATTACTTATGTACGTCATTTTAATTGTGGGCCTCCTATTTCATAAATTTTTTAGTTATTTATGAATTAGTGATATTTTTATGGTCAAATATACATACATATCCCCTTATTCTAAAAAGTTATGCTTTGAAGAAAGAAGTAATAACCATTAAAAATATACCATCTCCTAACAGATCAAACGGTTTGTTTGTTGCTAACCGCTTCTATTAGGTGACACGCACAATTTTTATCTGTCCAAATTTTTAACATTTCTAACAAGCTCGAGGCCCTGCAATTAAATAAAACGCAAATCTTCGTGCTATTGATATTTTAATTGTAGATATTTCATAATTTAAAATTCAAAGGCCAACAACAAAAGAAAAATAGAATAAATAGTCACTGCAAATATAATACGTTCCAAAGAATTTTCACTTTTCATCCAGAGTTGGGCAAAATTTATTCGAATGACGAATAACAAATGAATAAATTGTTTTTCTTGTTATTCGTAAATAATAAATAATTTTTTGTATTCAAAAAAAAATTATTCGAATGACGGATAAATTATTTTATTCGTTATTCGAATAATTATTATCTTCATTAATTATTCGAATAACGAATAAAATAATAATAAAACAAGTAATTTATGTATAGATATGTATATATATTTATGTATAAAATGATAGCCGTTCTCGTTGTTGCGATTTAACTCAAACCCCAAGATAGATTTAAGTCAAATTTTCGGAGGTTATTCCATGCGCATAAAGTCCTATTAAAGGCTACTAGAAAACTCCTTGGTGGCGATGGAGCCGAGTTATTTATAAAAGCCGTATTTATAAACTGATTTCGTTCAAATTCAAAATGTGTTCTTCCTGCATGATGAAAAATACTTATGCGAAAAATGGACCCGCTAGGTGGCGCTGCAGTTGAGTTATTTAGAAAATCCCTATTTATTGTACAATCAGGTTGCTATTCATAATGGTGCTGCAGTCGAAATCATTAGAAACCCCATATGTCTGGACTACTTTGTGTTTATGTTCATACGAATTTACGATGTCTCACGTCGTCATACACCCTAAATGCGACCTTGCATCTACCTCCGCTTGATGAAATTGCTCGGGCGGCCATTGCTGCAGCAGTAAGACTCTTGGATATTTTAAAAGTTTCGAGCACATCCTTCCAAGAAAGACCACTGTTGGTATATCAATGGCCAAATTTTACATCGAGGATGTTTGGCTCTCCTATAATAGAAAACGCACATCTGTGCTCTTCAGCTTCCTTATATGGACTTTTGTTGGCCTACATGACATAAGATTAGCGGTTGGCGCATCGGACCAATGTTGTAGTTGCAAGATCATAGAAGAAGATTACGCACGCTTAGAAAAGATCTCACAAGTGGAAATAAGACCATCGGTAAAGCTCACGACATTGAAAGGAATTTTTTCTTGCATATAGCATCAGAGCACTATTTTTTGGCAGAAATATGTGTGAGAAGGGTTCTGCTCTTTAGTTGTTAAATTAAGAATTTTTACCTTACCCATATTTGGTTTTCAAAGCTATTCTTGCATTGGCCAACGCGAAAAATCTTATCAGGTGCCGCGAAACCAAAGGGAATGGGCTAGTATTCTTGATAAAATAGTAAACAGAATTCAGCTAACTCACAATCCTTGACAATAGAAATAAAAGTAAAAGGTGGCTCAATGTGTTAAAAATGAGTTTTTATTCATTATTTAAGATAACGAATAAGATAACGAATAAATTATTCGCAAGCAATTTATTCACGAATAATTTATTCGTGAATAAGTTATCTGCGAATAATTATATTACGGATAAAATTTTATTCGAATAATTATCTAAATAACAATTTATTCGAATAATGCCCAACTCTGTTTTCATCAACGTTGTGGAATTTGATTTGAATATGTGAAATTTTATAAAAAAAATTTTGCAAAATAAGCGCCTGAAGATAATAAATTTGACAGGCTTTTAATTGCTCTTGTAATATTTAAAATTAATTTATAAGTATCTCAGAATTGATTCAATATGTTTTCATGCCGAATTTTTGAAATATACAATGCTCGATTCAAGAGTTCCCAGTAGATCCTATACTTTTTGGAAAGTCTTGCGCAGTTAAATTTCTTCCCATATTCATAAATTTAATTAAAAGTAGCCAACATTTGAAAGCTTCACTGTGCCCAGAAGATCTACTTCTAAAATATATATGCTCTTTATTTATGCTCATATGTAGATTATATTTGATGCTGCAGATTCCCAATTTAATACCAAAAAAAAAAAAAAAATGACGAATCCAAAAAGCAGTCTCAAAATTATAAAAAGAGATGACCAGTCCAATATGGCTGGCTAAATTTAAAAATTATCTGGATTTACATGATTCCAAATTTAATTACAAAACTGTTATTTTTTATTTGAATATTTAATTTTATTTCTGCTTAATTTTGTTTTTTTTTCTTATTTTTTTAAAGAAAATAATATTTTTTTTTAAATTGTAGGCCGACAATTTTATTTTTTTTTTTAACCAGTCGGAATTGTCTACATTAGGGTGTGCGTTATTTGTATGGGCAATTTTTTTTTTTTGGAAATGTTCAAGTCTCACCCCTCAGGAAGTTGAGGCTTGATGCGAAGATCACTCTCAAAAAATTTTACGCCCCTAAGACCACGCCTTCCCGTGCCGACTGCCGTTTGAAGTTTTGTCTTGGCAGTATCTTTACCTCGATCTTGCCCGTCAAAACATGGCTCTGAAATGCCTATATCGTCCGCTTGTAAAACCTGCATACGGCGAATTCGCGGCGCCGAAACCCAGTTCCGTGAATCTGCCGCGCTTAAAATGCAGGTCTTTGTAACTCGCTTTTGCAGCGCGTGGCCTGCCGATTTCCTCGATTTCATTGAACATGAAATCGATTTCTAACACTAGTGCATGAGTGATATCACGAGTGACTAACCCCTCAGAATTGCTACTGCTTGCAATTTACATCAAATTATCGGGAAAAATGTTTCTTGATTTTGTTTATACTGCTTGCATTTTACCGTTGCAAAAAATTTCCGCGATCAAAAGATGTTATGCTTTCAGTCTTGTGACATCAGTTGAGCAATAGTGTTTGAAAGCAACATGGCATTATCACTAAGAAATCAAAATAATATTTATTTAGTTGGAGCAGTTAATTTTAACATCATGGGCTCAAAATTACCATCAAATAGACAAGTACTATCCGTGTTTTTCTATAATGTCAGAAAAGTGAAATTAAATACTCGCGAAAGTTCAAATTTAGTGATTCGGGAATTAATGATTTTTTGGGTCAAAGCTAGAATCCCAACAAAGCAAACTCAACATTGCTTATCAAAAGTTTTGAAACTTTATGAAGAATGGCGTGATCTTCAAAAAAACAGTAAAAAAAGTGGTAATGTTTTCCGAGAAAGAGAAAATGAATTTAAAAATAATTTGGACAACCTTTTTGATGTGGCTCATGCTGAGGCTTCATCATTGATGAAAATAGAAGAGGATAGGCAATTTCTTATTGCTCAGAGACAACCAGATCGAATGGGTTCCATGGGTGGTGTCGACTGCATTTATTCGGAAGCTGAGAAAAAAAAAGAAAAGCGTAAACAAGAAGAGCTTGAACGACAACAGCATCACCTTGCCACTAAAATTTCCAAACAGTGTAGTGAAAACATATTTGAAAACATTTCAGATTCAGAAGGTGAAGAAATTAATGAATTACCTTCAACATCAGCGAAGCAGCAATATACAGATCCTACAGTAATTCAAAGGGCAACTCAACATTTCATTACGCCAAAACTAGTGGCAGTTTTGGATCGTTGTCATGTTAGTGTCCGAAATTCAGTTTTTATATTGCAAGCGGCAGTAGAAGCTTTGGGTCACAACTTGGATAATTTAATAATTTCCAAGACCTCAATCCAGCAACAGCGGGAAAAGCTCAGATGTGATCGTGCTGAAAACATAAAAGCCAAATTTAAGAAATCGGTGCAGCCATTTCTTGTTGTTCATTGGGATGTCAAGCTGTTGCCAGCATTAAGTGAGTTCAACTAGTATTTTTTTATGTACAAATTTAAATATTTTTACACTTTTAGGTGTAAATGAAAAAGCGGTAGAATGCCTACCAATAATTGTTACTGGAACCGAAACGGAACAGATCCTTGATATTCCAAAACTAAATAATGCATCTGGAGAAGCGCAGGCAACAGCGGTTTTCAATGCATTGGAAAAGTGGGAGTTGAAAGACAAAGTGAACGCATTGTGTTGTGACACAACAGCTTCGAATACTGGTCGATTGAATGGAGCATGTGTACTTTTGGAAAAAAAGCTTGATAGAGATCTGCTGTACCTCCCTTGTCGGCATCATATTTATGAATTAATTTTGAAAGCAGTGTTTGAGAAGAAGCTACCTCAATTAACAACAAGTCCAGATGTGCCATTGTTTAAAAAGTTTAAAAAATGTTGGGATAAAATAGATCCGAAAAGTATAACTAGTGGAATGCAGAATGAACGTTGCCGTCATAGCTTAGAACCAGCCGCAACAGAAATATTAAGTTTTGTATCAAAAGAACTAACAAAAACTCAAGTTAGGGAGGATTACCGCGAGTTTCTGGAATTGACAAGATATTATATAAGCACAGATAAAGAAACACCTGTAAAAATTCGACCGCCCGGAGCAATGCATCAAACAAGATGGATGTGTCGAGCAATTTACTGCTTAAAAATATTTCTTCTACGAGAACAACATTCTATTCCAGCAGATCAAGAGCATGCATTAGCATATGTTTGCATTTTCATCATAAAGTTTATGTGCAAGCATGGTTCCAATGTCCTAATGCCTCCGAAGCTTGTGTTAATGATCTCAGATTTTTAAAGGCTCTTAGTTTGTACAAAGAAACCGATCCCGTGACGTCAGAGGTTGCTATTCAAAAATTAAGTAATCACCTATGGTATCTTGTTGAAGAAACATCTGCTTTGGCCTTTTTTGATATGAGATTGAATGCCACCACAAGAAGAAATATGGTGAAGGCGTTAAAAACAAATTCAAAACTGGATGTGAAGAAGAAGCTGATTATGGACCACCATGACAAAAGCATTAACAGGTTAAATATTAAATACTACCTATAACTATTTTTGAATATATTTCCATTACTTTTATTGTTTTTTATTTTCAGGAAAATCGATTGATTCTTTTATTTCGAGTAGAAGTATGAAGTTTTTTTCAAGGTTTAATCTCGATTCAACTTTTCTAAAAGAAGATCCTGAGAAATGGGAACACGAGGAATCTTTTGTGAAGGGTAAGGAACTACTCACTAAATTGAAGGTAGTGAATGATACTGCAGAAAGAGCGGTGAAGTTAGTGGAAGACTATCACGGCCTGATAACAAAGGATGAAGATCAGATAGCGTATGTAATTCAATATGTTCATGAACATCGAAAAATGTACCCTAGTTGTTCAAAAACAATTTTAAATAAAAATTATTAAACTTGTACATCGAAAATTAAACTTCTAATTCCACAAACTATTTTTTTTAATGAAGTCATAATACATATTTGACTGGTTGCGGGTATGAGTGATATTGAATAAAATTGCAATCGAAAGTCGGCACGGGAAGGCGTGGTCCTAGGGGCGTGAAATTTTTTGAGAGTTGTTTTGGTAGCAAGTCTCAACTTTTTGGGGGGTGAGACCAATGATTTTCGAATTTCGAAAATAACGGACACCCTAATCTACATACATTAAAACCCCGTATATATTTTTAGTGTGGCCCGACATGTTGTATCTGCCGTTTTGTTTTTTGAAATTTCGAAATCAAATTTGAAAGTTTCTCTGATCTAAGTGTTTGTAGACTTTTGGCCTTGAAAGCAAGCCCCCTGGCCAAGTGTGCTACATATGTATTCCAGCAATTACTTTATGCCATTCATTGTTGTGTTTTTCCAATTTGATACTTTGCCCCTTTCACTTTATATATCCTCAAGCGAGATGTTTCTATTAAACAATGTTTCGTTTTTTATGATTTTGTATTTTTGTTAACACCCTAGCATTTAGCATTTAATATTATGTACTCTTTATTTTTGTTACTGTATGATTGTCGTAGTTGTTTTTGCTTTTTGGATTTTGGCACGTACCCAACTGACATTGACTGATGCGTGCTAGTCTGCGTGCGCCTGTCTCAAAGCTTCCAATGCCTTGTGTGGGTTAATGTTTTTCTTCATATTTATGTACGTACTCATGTATCTGTAGAATTTTATTCTTTTTCCAAGCACAGGCACATGCACGTACATATAATATAAACACAATACATATTACATATGCATTAGCGATGTTAATTTTTCAGCTTCAGATCCCGGGATTTTCGGTATGCCGGACTAATCCCGGGATTTAGATAGTCTTTACTTTTCAACAACTTAAATTGAAAAAATTGCTTCTATATTGTTTGAGAAGCTCTCCTACCATAATATAAATAATAAATAAATAGGTTTGATTTTTATTTCTTCTCTCTGACGTAAGGATTTATTTTAAAGGACTTTAAAATTTCAAAGATATGATTAATTTCACAAGGACGAATAGGTAATTTTTTAAGCTGATGAAGTTAGAAGGACGAAGTTCGAGGATGCTATCGAGTTTACATAAGTCCTTAACTTATAATTTTTTCAAGAACAAATATTGCGCAATTTCAAGGATAAAATTTTAAAATGACATTTCCAATATCACCAAAGTCCGCCAAAAACTTGATTCTGTTTAAATTCTACAGTATTTCCCCTTTAATCTGATACCCATACTTCTTCCCTATGCACATTTCCCTGAGTGAAAAACTAAAAACGCAATTTTACAATATTTGGTCCATGGTTTCGCGAATATGTTGATATTTGTGTTCAAAATTTACTCTCGCGCGTTATATGTATAATATTAGGCATGTTTTATTCAACCATCACAAGCAAATAGCTAAATCTTGGTCAAATAAAACGAAATTAGCTTATTTCCTATGTTAGCCTAATTTTGACAGTTGTTTGACTGCAAATAGTGTCAAAGTAAGTTTTTGCCTCTTTCTGATTGGCTGAAGGAGAAAATTTCTGATGCTGAATGGCTATGTCGCTTGTTCAATATACAAGCCAATATAACTTTTCATAAGCCAATATAATTATGTTTGGTAAATCCTCCATACAAAATAAGCTAATAGCTTCAATTTCTGGACAAATAAAACACGGCTATTAAAAAAAAATGTATTATAAGTAAAACAAGAAATATAGCCAATACTGGTGAAGAAAAGCAGTTTCTATTATTGCCATCAGTACAAATTACAAATCCCGAAAATCCCGCGATTATTTGCCAAGAATCTCGGGATTTTTGGGACGTTAAAAAGGCCGGGATCTCGGGATCCCGGGATTACCTTTCCTAATAATGCATAGTTCAGCCTATATTCGAACTGTTCGACTTCATCGGGTTGTTGTTCATGATGAGTTTTTCGATCCAAAGCAGCAAATTCTAATAGGCGTGAGTCGTTAAAGAATGATGACAAAAATATTTTTAAGAATCATTCATTACATACTTAGGCTGTGTGCGAGTTGACCAAAATTTTAGTACCTAAATTGGAATCGGGGTTGCCAGTTTGGTAAATTGTTACCAAAATTGGTAGAAAAAATTTGGTTTGGTAAAAAAGTAAATTTTTTCTCATTTTGATAGATTTTTGTTGAACTTTTCGTTACCGATTTATTTTTCGTAGTTATCTTTATATTATAAATTTCCTTGCACACTTTTTATATACTTGCATACGTATAAATGTATATCGATATAAAGCGAACATATCGTATCAAAACTCATTTTTCTGGAATACCGAGGAGCTTTTGATTTCGTAAATATTTTAAATGACAGTTATTGGTAAACTGGTGGCAAAAAATCAAGTATTATTTACTTTAAAACTCGGTATCTTAAATTGTTCTAAAAGTTCAGAGTAAAAAATTCGAAATTTTGACGAAAAATTTTGAATTTTTCTAAATGTTGTACATAGTTTGAATCCTTAATTATTATGGATTTAGTTAAAGCAACAAAAAAATTTTACTTGAAAAACATTGCGAATAATAAAAAATTAATCACTGTATTTATCTATAATACCGTATATGTATGTAATTAGTTAAATAAAAATTTCTTTAAAAACAATTTTAATAGTTATTGAAATAACTAAAAAAATAAAAAAATTAAAGTTTTAATTAAAATAAATAAAAATAACAAAACTATGAAAACTTTATGAAAATAACTACAAAAAATTTATTGGTAGATATTTTCCAGATTTGGTAGATTTTTCTCAAGTGGATGGTAAATATTTTTTTTCGTCAGTGGCAACCCTGATTGGAATTCCACTTGAAATTTCCAACACAGCCTCAATTTAGTTAAATAACTGGTCACAATTTGCGAGTTCATCTGACACTACCTAAGTTGTTCCTTCTGAAATTTGAGTTCAATTGCTGTTGAGTTATTCAATAATATTGTAACTTTACAGAAAACAAGTGAACCTAACACTCCGATAGATTCAGGGCTGAAAACCGGTTTTAAGCGAACCGTTTTTGTTTTGAAATTTCAAAACCGAACCCGAACCTATCGATTAGGAGAGCCCAAGATAAGATTTTGAGTGCCAATTTGTGTCTACACAACTAGACTTGTTTTATTTTCTCAAATTAATGTTGCATTTATTCTGCCCAGCGCCAGGGCTGTCAAGCTTTCGTATTCTTTTCTAAGCATCTTCACATGAATAGTACGTCCTCTTTCTTTAAAATGTTGCACTCTGATAATGTTGACATATCAGAAGGTGAAAGTTTTTTCGAGGAAAGAAAACGCGGATAAAAAAGTGTATTAAAAATTTTGGAATTTCGCCTAACTGTGAATTGAAAACAATAAGATAATAACAAAATTCTTGCAAAATTATTGTAGTTTTAATAGTAAGTTTTTATTTTCCCTTTTCGATCAAAAATAATCGTTAATACATGGATTTACATACCCAAATAAGGTTTGCCATATTACCTTACTCGGTAAAGCGACTCAGAAGAATGTATGTATGTATGATATCAAATATACATTCTAAATTCCTAATTTTATAAGGCAGTCACACCCCTGTTAAAGTAAGGGAGATTGGTCAGGGAAGCGGTAAGGAACGCTGGGTGAAGTATAAGTTGCTGGTAAGGCGTTATTACGTGCCCCTATTTCCAACGGGTATACAATTTAATTTGTCTAATATAGTACCTATGTATATTTTTATGTTTTTCTGTATTATATAAATTATCTTCTTCTTATTACACATTTCACTAAATTCCGATGAATGGATGAATACAAAAATAAAGCATCTGCACTTCACATAATACCTTAGGTAGGGTGCCATCCAATTTTGGTAAGTAAGTTCTGGTGCGTGTTTTTCGTGCGTCTCCAGAATTTATGAATTCGTAAACAAAAACATCTCATTTGAAAATAGGAGATTCTAAAAAACTGGATTCTACTTGACTTTTACTTGCATCGTTTGAACGGTAAAAAGCACACGCAATAAAAATTTAATAACAAACACCTGCAAACTACATCAGATTGATAGCATTAAAGATTTAGTATGTTTCAAAAATATTTCAAAATACTTAGGTTACAGAATTTCAAGGACATTTTAAAAACCTTTCAAATAAATATGGACGTACATATTTATATCACAACAAACAACTCTCTACAGACATCACCTGGTTTTATTATTGCACAATAACGCCTAAGTGTATTTACATTACCGCATATTTGCAGAGTTAAAAAGTAAATTTGGTAAAACAAATGTAAATAAATAAAACTAAAATAAAACAAAGCATATTACATAAGATAAAGTAAGACTAAAATAAAATTGAAACAAGTAAGAGCAGCGCTGTCTTCGGCTATGCCGAAGGCTTCATACCTATCATGAACATCTTCAAATTTTAGTTTGACAGGTTACTGATTTTGAATACATCTGCATACATCGATAGAGGAGTTACATACTTATATAAAAAATCGCATCTAAACAATCAGAGGAAGATATACTTTATATGGCACCAATCTAAGTCATTTTCACTGCTATGTGATCGGTATGTAAACCGGTAACACAATTTATTGGATTTAGTTTCCTACATAAAGGAGATATATCGCAAAAACTGGTATCTGAACAATCAGTGCTATAGGAGATAAAGCTTATACAGCATAGATTTTGACGATTTTCTCAGTAGACTTTGTATTATTATTTATAAAATATCTTACGAAATTTATCGGTTTTAGCTGTTCAAATAAAGGAGTTTTACAGTAAAATCCCATATCTGAACAATCAGATGTATGGAAGATATATGTTGTAGTCACCCGATCCTTGTTATTTTCACTGTAAGTATTCTGTTAATAATGAGTGAAAATGGTGCGAAATTTCATGTTCCTAGCTGCATAAATGCAGGAGATATGATAAAAGACCTCATATCTGAACAATCAGTTGTATGGGGGCTGCAGGTTATAGTTACCCGATCTTCGTTATTTTCACTGTAAGTCTTCTGCTGATAATGAGTGAAAACAGCGCGAAATTTCATGGTCCTAGCTACATAAATGGATGAATTATAACGAAAAATCTCATATCTGAACAATCAGTTGTATGGGAGCTATATGTTAAAGTGGTCCGATTCTTCCGGTTCCGACAAATGATTAATACATTATAAAAATACACCCACCTACCAAATTTGATCCGGATATCTCTAAAACTGAGAGACTAGATTGCATACAAACAGACAGACAGACGGACAGACGGACAGACGGACAGACGGACATGGACAAATCAGCTCAGCTCGACGATCTGATCATATAAGTATACATTTTAATGGGTCTATCTCTTCTTATTCTGGTACTTACAAACATCGGACCAAAGTTATAATACCATTTCATGCTCATGAAAGGTATAATTAAAATAATTTGAATAATAAAATGAATCTTTGTGTTGTCTGTTCACCTTTTGAGTTCTTATACGTAGTATATGGCCGTGACTAATTTAGTATTAGATTAAAACCTTATGTTTGACACGGTGATGTTAGCCGCTATGTAAAACTTGGTTTGCTCATCTCAGGTGGTTGTGGAACTCCATCCATCTTGAAAACAAGGGAAGTCAACGTAAGTTTTCGCTGGAGATGAAATAAGGCCTAACCCAAACTATCGATGTGGATTAAAGTTACCAAAAATTCAGATATAATGTATAATATTTTGTGTATAAATCGACTACTTCAACCTCTTGTCTTTTGCGATAGCAAATTCTTTTTAACGGTTACCCCTACTCTATGATTTAAACGCCCTCAGCTGTTCACGAAGATACGAAGCTAAAATCGATACCCGATAGTTTTTCAGTGCTGGCCGCCCAAAATTACAAGTCAAGATACAGCACTCATAGCATCGTGAAAGATGAGCAGCATGGTTGAAAGCTCCTCCAGGCAAATGCGGCAGTAAGAATCAAAAGGTATTTTTATCAGGGACGTGAACCGGATGAACATTTTGTTTGGTTCGGTTCAGCGCTTCGAACCGTTTTTGCACTTTTGGATTGGTTCGTCAAAGCGGTTCGGTTCAACGGTTCGAAAAACAAAAGAATTACGCGCAAGTTTAAGTGTCAAGTGTCAAGTGCAACAACGCGCAAGTTTAAGTGTCAAGTGTCAAATGAGATGGGTTGCCTTTACATTTGATATTGTCACATGGTAAACAAACATGATGGGTATTACCATGTTTACCAAAAAGAAAAAAAATTGGGTACATTTATCTATTAAAAATTGGTTGAAACGAACCTTTCAATCTTAATAGAAAGTGGTTCGGTTTTCGGTTCGGATCAAACATTTGTGGAAAATTTCTGTTCGGTTAATGGTTAGGTTAGTTAATAGAAAAGAGCGGTTTTCCGGTTCAAAACCGGCTCGGTTCAAAAGCGGTTCACGTCCCTGAATTTTATTGTCACCGCGTGAATCCCGAATGTCCGGACCCCGCCAAAACCAAAAGATACTAACATGAGCACCCTATGTAGCCGCCTATGACGCACCCGGGGTCCAGAAGTACCTTGAAATTGCAATTTTTCCAGGCTTTGCCCAAAGTCCGCTGAGCTGAAAAAGGGCCGTATGCTAAGGAGTAAACCCTAGATGTTCGTTGCTACTCCGACTCGCTCTCTGCTCGGTGATGTCGTTTCTTTAGCCATGTTGTTTACCACAATATGTCCATGGCCTGGCACCCTTATATTGTCATTTAATGTCTTATGGCACTTCTATGGCACTTATAGAGCTGGAAAACTATCGATGGCACTATCGATAGTTTTTGACTATCGAAAACATCGATGGTTTTGTAACACTATCGATAGTTTTTACTCATACATAATCAGTAACGGCGCATTTACATTAGACAATGCGGTAAAGGCAATAAAAATGTACGTATTAGTTGTCAAAAACGCTAATCATTGTCTCCGTTATGTAGGCGTCCTGACAATAGTTATGACAATTAATTTTGAGCAAAACATCGGGCGTGAACGTTGTATTATAATACGCATTTCGCGCGAGCTATTTAAGCTAAAAACTAAAGAATAATAAAGAATAGCCAAAGTTACAAACACATCAGCGTCTCTAGTGTAATTTTAGATCTTTTGTTATGAACTTCTCTTCTTTCTTGCACCAGACGTCAAAATTATTGTCTGATTTACTGTCTTGAAAATAATCAGGACAGTGATTGATACAATTGGAAAAGTATGCTTGTATTAGTGAAAAAGGGTGCATGTATTGCTACTGGTCCGGTGTAAGCCCTAAGTAGGAGTAAAAGCCGGCGGTACCTGCTTCATCTTGCAAATCGGAAGGGACATTTAGCAAAGCAGGGCAAATAATTTCCGAGCGCAGATGCTGCTTGAAACCAAAAATCGTTGATAAACTTTTGTTCCTTAACAAAAATATGTGAATATTTTAGCAATTCTGACCTCTTTTTCAGTAAAAGTTTTTTATGTTTTATTTTTGGAATTTTTCAATCAAAACTATAGATAGCCACGACCATCGATGGTTTTCCAGCTCTACTTTCTTCCCAACGATTATTCTAAAATATTATAGACATTCGTAGATACATATGTATGTACATTAGAGTAGACATAGCATTGTGAATTCAAAAGTATTCGCATGAGGTTGGACGGTTGTCGAACTCCACGATTTAAACATTTCGCTTCTGACCCCACCATTTCAGATTGCTCGCTAAAAAACAAGAAACTTCTTGCATGCATAAAAATCATATTTTTCCAGTTTTTCGAAAAGCGATTGAAGAGAAGTACTTCTGATTCGGATTTGTTTTCGAAGTTTAGCTGGGCAACAATTTCAACCAAGTTATAAATTTTCTATTTTCCTTGGTAATTTTCAATTGGCTCATCCATCTTTTCGTCAAGAGGCTCTTTTAGTTATGAAATACCCAACACTTGTTTTACGTTTTCTGCAATTACAACAAAGGCGAGTCATTCAACTTTAGTCTTGTCCTGCATTTGTGGAATATATGTTGAAGCTATTCACTTACACTAGAGCTTGACTGTCGCCGTTTTGAGTAAATTTCACTTAAATATGATTCTTGGAAAGGAAATTATATTTTTTGTCTAATTGCGCCAAAATATAAAACTTAGAAAACTATGGTAGATTTTGTAATTTTTCTTGGCTCAAAGTTTGTAAGCCGTACCCGAAACCACTGGAAATCAGCGGATCTTATTCAAAAATATTTCATGCTTATTTTCATTTCCAACCTCACATTCCGTGCGTATAATTATAGTTTTCGAAAATCACACTATCATGGCCACCCTAATGAAAGTATGATACAAAGCACATATCGTCGCTTAAAATTCAAAACCGCGTTTCAAGAAAATGAAAAACCTCATATTCCAGCTTGTTCAAGTTATATAGGAGAGAGCAGAGCCGGCCGCAGGATTTCTCATTCGTAACAACCAAGAATGGCATTGTTTTATTTAAAGTATTCAGCATAATGTATTTCATTTTGGATATAATTTAGCAAACTTTCTACAAAGTAATACTCCCCCTAGAAATGTTCCTTTTGTCATAAAAATGTTCCCTGCCTGGCCTTAAAGTTCAGCATTTTCATGCAACTTTCACAAAAACTACCTATAAGTCAGTAAGAAATTTAATATATTTTAATGCCACTTCATGTAGTTTCAAATATGGCCAACCTATTTTTAAACCTCCCCAACTTTTAAAGTTATTGAGGTTTTTTCCATGTAAAATTACAATTTTCTAGGAATTCAGCCGTTAAATTTCATTTCAGCCAAGTAAATTTAGACCAAATTGGTACGATGAAAAAAAATTGTAGTAGCAAACTTTTAATGCAGTTTACTTTTATTTGACACGTAGATCATGAAACCACAGTCTCGCCTCTAAATTTCATACCGGAACATTGTCCAAGCATATTTTGAATTTTTCGTAAAAACCAGTTCTATACAAAATTTGTAGAGAAATTAGTTTCCCACATTTTTTGTACGCAAACTTAAAAACAAAAATAATTTTTTATTGTAAATAATTAGCAAAAAGAGCGAAAAATGTTTGCATTGTCACGGTTTTCAACAATTTCTGATAAAAACGCGTAGCATATTCAAATGCCAAAGTTGTAGGGAACTTTTCTCTTTTAGTGTTGGGTTTACAACTGGGTGGCACAAACTTTGTAAAGAAAAATCTAATTTACCATGAAATGGATTTAAGAAGACACATGCCTCAGAAATCAAATTAAATTTAATTCATCAGTTTACTAGAATATGTATCACGATTTTATAAGAAGGTTTTTTAAGAAGGTTTTAGCTTGAAAATATATTTTGAAGAAGGTTTCACGCTGTTTGAAAAGTTTAATTTAACTAACTTATATACAATTTATATGGAATATTAAAATACGGGTGTCTAACGAAAGAGTGGTAAGAAATATTTAGTGTGAACATTTAAAATGATTGAAGAGGGTTGCCACCTGTTTAAAAAGTTGCACTCAAATTAGATGAATTACTAAAAGATGGACATCAATCGAAATGGGATTTAAAATGCTTTATTTCTAACCTTTATTTAGGAGGGTTGCCTAATTTAATTGAAATATTTATCGCGGTGTTATACGAAAGAGATGTAAGAACGTTTTTGTTTTAAAGTACTTTTAAAAGGATTTCTACCTGTATGAAAAGTCGACTTTTGTTAACTTGTACCCAAGATTTACGAAATATTAAAATATGAGTGTCAAGGACATTATTCTTTGCACCGTTCTTTCGAATTTGAAGTAAATACCTCGGCCTGGAGATGTGCGATAAGATTTTAGTTTTTGAAGTAAGAACTTTTTTATCGGTACAGGGTGATTAAAATTGTATGACATTAAGAACCCATACAATGCGAGACCTCTCCTCAATGAAACGGCTGCATGGATTTAGATGAAATATAGCACTCGGATTGCTTATGACTCTGACTAACATTTGGAATAGTTTCTATAGCTTGGAATCAAACTTTAAGGGTTTAACGCCATGCGGGTTCACTAGTTATACATAATATGATCATCATTTTTCTCTTCTTCAAATTAAGATTTCTCTATATTTATTATTTAACCTGATTTATTTACTTACGATTGTAATTTATTGCACTGTGTTCAGTCTGGTGCGCCATCCACGAGTTGTGTCTACAGCCGGTGTTCAACCTTCACACTGAACAAATTTTAGCAATACCGCCACACAACTTCATGACTAGTTATTTTATGATGTTATAGTGATCAGGCAATAACAGCAAAATTTCTTCAATTAAAAGTCTTATACAAATTATATGTACATACATATGTATAAGTATTTACTTAAATGCGTCATTCATTTATTTCACCAATTAATTTATTATTTATCATTACTGTTTTACAATATCTACGGATCGAAAAAAGCATTCTTAACAACTATAATTAATTTAATGAATTTTCGTCACTTAAACTGTGACGAGCCGGCACTTCCAGCACTGTTAGTTTAACTAAAAGAAACATTCGATCACATATATGTATGTATTATTTTAGTTAGCAGAGCCGGACGGACCCAGCACACGTTCAACCGGCGGTGAACACACTTAGCGACTGAGGCGGACGTCCATTCGGCCAACCAGCGACGTCTTGGGGAGATGTCGTGCATCGCTGAAATACCATGCCCAAGCGGCATTGCCCACACCTCGCGCCTCCTGAAACCACCCACTAGGTATGCCACTTGAGAGCACTTTCGCAAAAACAGCAGATTCTAAGGCAACATCGGTTGCTCGTATTGGCATCGAGGGGCGAGCTGCAGCAACTGAAACATGGAACGCCAAACGCGAGACAGAAATTAAAAGCGTTTAGCGCTGATCATCTGTCTACAATAGAGTGTATGTGCGCTGCGTGCCCACGGTTGCCACACACTTAGACAAAATGTTACCCATATTTTTTAAAAAGATTACCAGAAAGTTACCAAAATTATTAAAAGCTATTTTTCTTTTGTAATAAACAATGGAAATTACATTTACACTTTCAAGCTTATATGAAAGTTGCCACGCAACTCTTTTATTTATATAGCGATTATCTTTGTTAGTGGCTTGACTTCATCACAAAAGAATTTACAAAAACTGTTTTAGTTTTATAATTTTTTCCCCATTAACGGGTCTTACGCTGTGGAAGTTAAATGTGAAAAACCAGTCCAAAACTGTTCAAAATTACTTTAAAAAACATCCACCTTTTTACAAGCGAAAACAAAATTTTTATTTTCAGTAGAGTTTCTAAAGTAGAACCACTTTTTAGCTGAATAAAGATAAATTGCAAATATCTTGGAAACTTGTCCAAAGAACAAAAAAATTACCAAGCTTTCGGAATCAGAGGGTGGCAGAACAAAAATTAAAATTATTGATCCAGTGAAGTTATTGATTTATAGATTTTCACACCTTGGGACCATTTCCTTGTATTTTTATTAGATTAAATTTAAATATACTTCATGACCAATATTTTTTTTTTAATCAATTTTAAATAAACTTTGAATCAATAACCTCAACGTTTTAAACAAACTACTATGTAGTCCGAAAATAAATCTCTTTTGAGGCAAGCTTCATTATTCCACAGGTTAATAATAAAATCTCGTCTTATATTTCACTGCATGTCGTTCAGACAATGTTTGATGAAAGAACTCAAATAACAATCTTCTAAATTTGAAAGACCGCAGCCTTCACCATGACCCTAGCTCCTCATGGCAGATGTGTATGTAGATTTGTGCATATCGCCAATCATAAATCTATCATCAAAAACAAATTCATTCAGTAAGAAATTAGCTGTGTGTACGAAACTCTGCTGCAGATATTCAAAAATATTTAATGTTTTTAAGCATTTTGTCTGAAAGTTACCAAACGATATCGGAAGCTACCAAATTACCAAAGAGAATAAAAGTTACCAATTTTGGTCACATTTTACCAAAGTGGCAACCGTGTGCGTGTCCGCTTCGAGTATGTGTATGTATTTCCACCTTTGCAATTAGATATATTCAATTCTACGCTGTAGGAAAACACATCAAAATAAACTGATATTCTTCCAGCTAGTTTAGAACTATGAATACTTAGTTAAAATTTCTATTTTATTCTTAAATACACAATTAACGGCCAGTTTTTCATTGCTGGTTAAAACTCAGTTTAAACAAAGTTTAGTTAAACTCGGCTTAAATTTAACTACTGACTGATAACACAGAACTGCAGCCATGGGCGTAGCCAGGTAGGGGCAGGGGGTACTCGAGCCCCCCCTAACTTTAAAATTTTCCTTATATATATATAAAATAGTAACCTGAAATGCCAGCTTAATAGGGTCGAGCCCCCCCCCCCCTTAATTTCATTCTGGCTACGCCGATGACTGCAGCTATTTGTTTTCACTTTTGAATCATCGTGTGTGTAAAAATTGTTCATTTAGAGGTACTGTCACGCCCACCTCTCATATATCGGCAATTTTCCAAAATGAAAATGCTGAGATTTAACTAACTACAAAAACTAAACTGCCCAAAATTCATATTATGAATCGCCTTATAGCTAGGTGTTATATGATTATAAAGTTTTTGAGAAATGGGCGTGGTCGCGCCTATTTATGGTGGAACTAAACCTTACAGGATTCTTCGTGTTGGCCCAGATTTCGCACAGAACTTAATTTCATTCTATGTACATAATTTCATTATTACTTGCTCTAATTAAAAAAAAATTCAGTACCATTGGAAATGTCTTCAAAGGCGAAAAAGCAAAAGTTTAACTCGGTAGAGATCAAGTTCAAATAAATTACTTCAGGAAACCAAAACTTTCAGTAGGTCTGGAAAAATAAAGCCAGCACTTTCCAGCAGCTAAAATTCTGTTATTTAAAAGCTAAGAGGAGTGGCAAATAAACTGAGACGCAAAGTTTATCGGATAACCGTGGTAAACACACTGTGAGTTGAGGGGATGTATTCAACCGACCATATTCTGCATAAAAATTGCTGCGAGTTGCATCGTCAACTTCTAGCTCAGCTGACCAACCGTCAGGCCCAGCAGCGTAATTTCTATTCGTAGCTCATCATCATCAGGCAGAAGGCCACCGATTCCACCCAGCAAAAAATCGGTAATCGCTTTTAGTGGTAACGTGTTCTAGAAGGCATAGCGTTGTAATGCCTTCGAATATTTTCGCTTCTTTTAGGCATTGTCGGTAATGCAAAGTAGAATGTCCTACAATATTTTATTTACTTCGCTTCTTTGTTTCATTATGAGGAATGCAAAGTAGAATGTCCTACAAACACACCCCTTTTCACATTCGAAAATGCATTTTTTCCCCAGGGCGATGTCCTAAGAAAAGTGGGGCATTCAATTTTGCATTACCTAGTATCGAGAAATGAATGTGATTTAAAATGAAATTTTTGGGACTATTTGAATACATTAGAGTGCTGATTACATATTAAACAGTAATTGGATGTAAAACTCAAAAGAAATACATTCGATTATTTATCACGCATGGAATGCATTACTACTTTTCCCACTGTGCGGGTATATGAGCATGAGTGGCTATTTTTACTTTTTTCAGGGACGTTGACCGGTTTTGAACCGGAAAACCGCTGTTTTCTATTAATTAACTGAACCTTTAACCGAACCGTAATTTTCCACAAATGTTCGATCCGAACCGAAAACTGAACCTCTTTTCATTAAGATTCGTTTCAACCAATTTTCAACAGATAGATAAATTTACCCACTTCTTTTTTATCGTTAAATATGGTAACACATACCATGTGTGTTTACCATGTGGCAATATCAAATGTAAAGGCAACTCATCTCAGTTGACAGACACTTGACACTTAACCTTGCGCATTTCTTGCACTTGACAGTTTGAACCGAACCAAACCCCCGGTTCAAAGACAAAAAATAAACGCCTTTTCGAACCAATCCAAAAGTGCAAAACGGTTCGAACCAGAGAACCGAACCGACCAAATTTTTCAACTTGCTTATAATATCCAAAAACTTGTATAGGGCAGCTAAATTTTAATTGAAAAATATGGGTATATGCAGATAAATGCGCTATTAATCGGCCCATAGCTTTATGCTGAATTTTTGTTACCAAATAAAAATACTGATAATTCTCTTTTACACTGGAGTACAATTCATAAAGTTTAAAATTAAATATAAGTATATTTCCTATTTTGAATTTGTATTCCGATTGGAGGCCACTGTGGCGTAGTGGTTAGCAGTGCGCCCTACCATTCCGCACGGCCTGGGTTCGAGTCCAGTTTCCGACCAACATCAACAAAAAAAAAGCAACCACTATTATCCAAAAGCAAATTGCAAAAAGCAATGAGGTTATCAAGGACCTCATTTCAGGTTCCGAATAAGAAGACGAAATCAGGTTCAAAAGAAAATAAATAAGAATGAGTTTTAGTCTTACCAAATGAGCAATGATCAAGCAATTTGTATTGCGGTCAAACATCAAATATTTGTTCATGATTATTTATTCTCGGTGTCTCGAATGCTGTTCATACGTGTTGCAGCGCACGCGCACCAGTGTTTGATTTTTTTCTGATAAGCCATTGCATGGAGGTCATGTGTCAATGCTCTATATGGAACAATAGAAAGCAAAAAAACAAAACCTAAAATCCACTCACTCACCTTTGCCAGCGATTTGGCGATTAATCGATAACTCGAAGAATGATTATAAAAATCAAATCAAATTCGGTAGGTTAGATATTTTGGATCACCAATATATCTATTTAACCTACCTATCGCACGTTTAACAATATACGGAATTATTTAAAGAATTTAATTTTAATTGTATTATGAAATCTCGAAAAACGAAAATTTTGATTTACATCTACATATATATTTTAAACATACGATATATATATTAAAGAAAAATTATAATCTCTTTCGAATAACAAATCGAATCGTTACTGGTCATTTAAGGCAATTTCCAATATTTGAAGAATTGTGACAGAATTCACATAAGATTACATCACCACGGCGAACAAAGGCAATTTCGCAAGGATTTATTTTGAAATTGATACAGATTTTGAGCATCTAGAGTTGGAAACTTGTTGAGACTCGTCAGAAGTGTTTGCGTTCGAATTATCCTTGGGAAATTCGAGCAGTTATCACCAATTTCAGTGTCGAATTCGTCTTATACTTTGTTCTCTAATAAAGTTTTCTTGATTGTCTTCTCTAAAGCCATTTTGGATAACAATGGTTCCATATTTATAAGTTCCTGCAATAATAACTTATAGGCCTTATCGATAACAGAATCCCGATGAGTAGATATCTCATTCATAGATAGGGATGAAACTATACTGTGCAGGTATCGATACCTTTCCTTGAAAGTAGTATCGTAAGAAAGTATCGATACCCGAAAAATAAAAAATCTAAAATATTGTTACGTACTCGTATCGGTACTTTGGCTATGAAGGTATTCCGTATCAGCTGGATTAAATTAACTTTTTAAGTAATAAATTAGTCATCGTCGGCGACTTCTAAACTCCGAATAATAGAAGTTTATAAGTGGACAAAATTCCAGGTGTATATATTTTATAGTAAAAATTAACGGACTTTATATAGTGAGCTACTAGAAAGCTTAAATTTCAATACGAAATTTCTGGCCTGGGCTACGTTCTCCTTGCTTCTTTTTTAAATAATTGAGCTAGTCTGCACCAGCTTTAATATTGTCCGATAATGTTTTCAGCGCAAAGAATTATAGAGTTACTCTGATACACCGCACATTGTTCTAAATATTTTTGAAAAAAAAATCGACAAAATCAATCGAGAAGAGATAGTGAAATAACTGTAACGATGTTAAGAAGCTTTTGAGATGGGATATTCAGGAAAAATAGTCTCAGGTGATGGAATAATTATCCTGACATTTATAATGACTTTCAAAAATAGATGGTTTAAATTTTTTCCTTTTTTTGGCCTGAAACCAGTACGCAATGAATATTTAAAAAAATGTTCAACCCATATTTCTTTGGATTTTTATTCTTTTGACTTAAGAACAGCGTGCAATGAACTTAAAAAAAAAACTCTTTAATAGATATTTTGGTATTTTGCCACCATGAAAATGGATTCCCTGATGCAAGAACAGCAAAAATATCTGTTAAAAAGTTCATTTCATACTGGTTTCAGGACAAAATTTACGTCTTCAATACTTGAAGGTCGCTGGCTTTTAAAAGCCATAAAGCACTGGGCGATTTATATTAGTGGAGGAAAAAATTCCGAAAGAAAATTCGCCTTGGTTTCGGACTTCGATAGAAGTATTGTTTTTCGATATCTACTCAGTACTTGGTTCAAAATTATCGATGCCAAAATTACTGATATCCAACGAAAAATATCGACTATGTACTTGTACTCGTATCGTTTCATTCGTATTCATAGATAAGAAGCGACAAAAAATGGAAGAAATTCCCATTAATAGGAAAACGTTTTCTTAAGTCGAAGTGGTGCGAATTTTTTAACTGAACACCCAAAGTTGATTCAACATTTTCTAAAAAGAAAACACTTCAATTTAAAATTTTATTTTCAAGCATAGTTAATTAATTTGTGCAGTCGGCGGCATGCATTCCAGAATCAGATGTGTGGAAGTAAAGTCTGAATAGATCGATGGTACTCATTTCTCCACGTAACTTCGATGGAACTTAAGTTGCGATTCGATGGAAGTTACACTTCACGCCTATACCCCATAGGTTGTCACCTTATAAAATAATAAAAAGTAGTAAATAAATTTATGTACGTTTACTAATTTTTACACATTTACATAATTGTGCCCTTGTTACCAAAATATCTACAATAAAGCTTTAACAACGGCTATTTTTGTATTCCAAAAGTGAAATTATATGAACGGTGTAAATATTTCTGCTCGTGTGTACTTCAGTTAAAGTTAATCAAGAAATATCACCAACACAAATTTTCATTAACATTAGCATAAGTACGTATATTAATTAGTATAATTTCCAGGAACATGCAATTAAGAAAATCACAATATTACCACAAAATCCATTTCCTTATTCGCAGTGGCCGAAGGTTATTCACTTTTGATTATCTTATTTTGATTTAATTGGCAGATAATAGAACAACCACAACTATTGTGCAACCACAAACAAACATTAGGCGGTCTTCACCAAAGTGAGCAAGTGGCCTGTTAGTCCGGAAAAAGAGCAGATCTGCTCAAGCAACGACTGCTGGTAACTCTCTCTCTTTTGCCAGAGTCATTGTCATTGAACAAAGTTTAATTTTTTATTAATAAATTTTATTTGTTGAATTGGTAAAATGGTAAAGTTTTCGTATATTCTAATTTTACCATTTTCTCATTACTTTCATACTATTTTTGCTTCTCAGATCCTGTACTTCTTTAAGCTTTGGAATAGTTGGTCACATTACGTATGAGTAATATTTTTCTGCTTACACATCATACAAAAAAAATCTTTTGCACATTTCCATTTCACCATTCACCACTTTATTTAGCTAGCGATCTGTTTCGTGAGTTCGTAGCTTGATTTTTTTGTTTATAAAAGAACAGGCTTTTATAAAAATAAATAAAACAAGTAAGAAAGTCTAAGTTCGGGCGGAGCCGAACATTAAAAACCCGGCGCAGGTACCGCTACATGGTAAGCCGGTGTGTATCAGTTTTGAGCAGGGACCGCAAATAACGATTATCCTTTGAAATTTCAACTCAAAAAATCACGTGGAAAGAGAAATGCTACGTGCATAAGGAGTAAACCAATATATTTCTTATTACTCGGAGTACCTTCAGCGGCACTGACTTTTATTTTTTAATTTTTACTTATAAAAATCAAGTTTAATCATTATATTTTGAGTTTTATTTTTTACTCAGAAAATAATCGTTATGCTTTGAGTTTTATTTTTTGCTCGGAAAATAATCGTTACGTTTTAAGTTTTATTTTTTGCTCGGAAAATAATGGTTGCGTTTTAAGTTTTATTTTTTGCTCGCAAAATAATCGTTACGTTTTAAGTTTTATTTTTTGCACGGAAAATAATGATTACGTTTTAAGTTTTATTTTTCGCTCGGAAAATAATCGTTATTTCTTGAGTTTTATTTTTTGCTCAGAAAATAAAACTTAATTTTTGCGTATGCGTATGCGCATGCGTGAATAGACAGGGGCGGCTGCATTGAACCTTTAACGCCACTGTGGAGTGGGTAATGAAAATACAGATACCAGGGCAGAAACAAAGAGAACCACATTTCTAAAGAAAAAGTGCAAAAAAGCGCATACGCATACGCAAAAATTAAGTTTTATTTTCTGAGCAAAAAATAAAACTCAAGAAATAACGATTATTTTCCGAGCAAAAAATAAAACTTAAAACGTAACCATTATTTTCCGAGCAAAAAATAAAACTTAAAACGTAACCATTATTTTCCGAGCAAAAAATAAAACTTAAAACGTAACGATTATTTTCCGAGCAAAAAATAAAACTCAGTTAATAACGATTAAAAAGTGATTTTTATAATAAAACTTATAACCGTTACGGTCCCTGGTTTTGAGTAAATAAGCATCCTTAAATTTCGAAATATTGAAGTTTCAAGCATTTCTGAAATTTGCCGTTATATGAAAAGTGGTCGTAATTTGAATNAATTTTGAGTAAATTAGCGTCCTTAAATTTCGAAATATTGAAGTTTCAAGCATTTCTGAAATTTGCCGTTATATGAAAAGTGGTCGTAATTTGAATCTGATTCAAATAATTTTCAAAGTTTTGCTTCTATGTGGCAAGCGCAATAATCATACAGAGTTTGGTACAAATTGGTAGAACCGTTATCGAGATACATATATGTGATCATAAGTGGGCGGTGCTACGCTCATTTTCCAAAATTTTGTCATAAACGTATTTCTTGGCAAAGAATTGTTGCAAGCATAAATTTTGAGTAAATTAGCTTTAATATTTGTTGATTTATCGAATTTATTTCTCCAAATTACCGTTATATGGGAGGTAGGCGTGGTTATTGTCCATTTGGTATGCTGTAGCAAGGCTAACAACTGTGCCAAGTTTGGAAGAAATTGGTGCAGCGGTTACCAAGATATACACATGTATCCATANTATCAATTTTGAGTGAATTATCTTCAGTAGTTACTAAAATATCGCAGTTTTCGTATTTCTGAAAATTACCGTTATATGGGAGGTAGGCGTGGTTATTGTCCGATTTTGCGCATTTTCAATACCATCCCTCCTACGCCCGAAAGAAGTGCACATACCAAATATCGTTAAGATATCTCTTTACTCGAGTTATCGTGTGCACAGACGGACGGACGGACGGACAGACAGTCACCGCTTAATCGATTTATCTTTTCATTCTGATCATTTATGTATACATTTGTCTATATCTATCTCGATTCGTTTTGCCTGTTACAAACAACCGTTATGTGAACAAAGTTATAATACCCTTGTGCACAAGTGCGCTCGGGTATAAAAAATTATCTGATAACCTCCTCCTTTTTTGGAAGTCGGTTAAAAAAAAAACGGTATACAGAGCCATAACACAATACCCAAAATGAAGTTTACGTTTCTCTCTAGATTTTCTCTACAGTATAATAACTCTTTATGGTAAACACATGTTAACTTATGGCGTTTTTGTTCCTACAAAAAACGTTGCCTTTTGGTTGCCTGGTTCTTAGTACTTGTGCTCAGAGGACAATGAGAAGCTAACAATTTTTCGTAGAAACGAAAACGCCATCAGAGAATCTGAATGAACATTACGCCAGCAATTCCAAGAAAACATATAATTACATGGTACTACAAAAAAATACAAGAAATACACGGGAATCAAAACCTAGTGTAGGTTGTATCGATGGTCGATCCTATTTTAAAACCGAACATATCCACTAAGTAAACGAAATTTTCTACTTTCTCGAAATTATAACCGCCAACAGTGACGTGGGTGCCAAGGAGATACTTCGTCTTGTCCTCTTTGACCACCAGACCCATTCGATTTGCTTCCTTATCTAATTTGGAAAAGTTAGAACAGATTTCGCGGTTTTTGATACCGATGATATCGATGTCATCGGCATAAGCCAGCAATTGCACGCTCTTGTAGTAAATTGTTCCTGAGATTCAGTTCTGCTGTTCTTACTATCCAACATCAGGTTATAGAAATCTCATGAAAGGGAACCGCCCTGTCTGAAACCCCGTTTCAGTAAACTGCTTTTAACTTTGCGGAAAAGATGTTATTATGTAAAGAATTCTGGATCCAGATGCCAGCGTCATTTCAACATAGAGCCTGCAATAACCCGTTAAAAAATCTTTATTATTGGATCCAAACCTGGCTTTGGATCAGAGTCTGGAATCTATATAAAAGAATAGGTGGTCGAGCTAACCTATTTTAGCGAAATGAGCAGAAAAATAGTTCTTGTTGTGAACGAGAAACTTGCTAAACTCGTCGAGCTTTTCCCTGCAGGGATATATATTAAAAGTAATATATGTGTGTTTCAATCGGCTGCTGTGCACTTGCCTCTGTGGCGTCTGTGATCTGCACGATTCTATTAACAACAAATCGCTGCCTAATACAGTTCGACATTAGGTGAAAAAGTAAGAAAAAGATCCTCTAAATGAAAAAAGAAACAACGTATTTTGTAGAAAGATAAAACAAGCAGTCTACCAACGCGAAAATCAAATATTGCACTTAATAAATAAATAATACTCCACATCGTGCGTGGAAAAATACCCCACGACCCAAATCATATTGAATTTATCGCATTTGTACAATTTGCTCATTTCGTGCAAGCCGGCGCACATTCGCCTCTTTGAATGTTTTTGAAAGTCGCAGCGAGAAGTTAGCCGCCGCGAATATACAATATCAACCTTAAAATCACTAATATTTATTTAAAGTATCTAACAGGCATTCTTATTTCCAGCTTAGATCGCGCGTACTTTTTCTTCAGCTAACATTTTCCAGTTGCCAAAATGATTGAATTAATTTATTTATTGCTTTGAATGTGCTGTGGATACTTTATCAATAAGCGATTTGTTTTCTCTCATTAGCATTTCAACTATCGCATTTGTACTAATTTTTTGTTTTTGTATTTCCTATTTTGCTTGGCATAACATACACACACGCATACAACAGTAAGCTGCACGCTTATTTGCGGTTGCGGTTAGCAGTGAGGCGTGACTTGGCTTCACTAATCGAGCATCTTCACATAGACAAATTGCTTATTGAGTGGGCTGACTCACCGATTACCGATTATTATTATTACTCAAGTACATACTCCTACAATGAGCTCATAATTATGTGCTCTCGCTTTTGATTAATAGCTTTAATTGAAATATACACAAATATTATACGTAGTACATACAGACATACCTAGCCACATTTTATGCGTACAATTAAAGTTCTAAATATTTAAGTGAATTCATATATGGAAGTTTTCTTCTGAGTAATAACATCTCCAACCATTAAACCAAGTCTACCACGTAGTAAATTAAATCGTGTGGGCTGTCATCGCAATATACTTTGTTTGCAAATGTACAAATCTTTCTAAATTTATTTTTACAATTATATCTTAATATGGGCTTTGGCATAATGGAACGGTTAAAATCATTCAAATTATTCCTCTTGTGGTTATTGACGGTATTTCTATGGGGTAAGAAGCGCTGCAGTGCAATGGGGTATAGTCGTATACTCAATCCCGACTCTTCCGTCCTCGTTCGCGCACTCTGGGCAACGTGAGCAACCCATGTGTGGGATGCGGTAACCAATCCGAGTGGAGACCTGGGTCACGGCAGAAAGTGAGGAAGCTTCCTTGGGGCCACTCCGACTTATACAGTTTAATGGCTCATTGAAGTTTACAGCGTCTGTTCAGCAGTAGGTGCGGCTGCAAGCGGGTGCCTGTCTTGCAGCAAGCTGCTCGCTATACAAACGTGCATTTGTTGCGAAACGGATTGTACGCTGGGTTTGGAACCCGCCCCGTAAAACCCTTTCCAGTGAAGAATCGAAACAACGTCTCGGAGTAACCGTCTTCAAAAGCAAACAAAATAAGCTGTTTTCATTTGACATTTTATAAGTTAACATAATGGAAAGTGATAAAAATCTAGTTTTATTCGGCATTATAAAATCGTGGCAAAGAAAAAGAACGATTATTATTAATCAGCTTTTAAATACTGATGCGATTATTTGGAATTTGAGCGGAACAGCTGATCTCCAATTCGATTTGAGTGAGAGCTGTGTTTATACACTCTTTCTAACTGTCTGGAGAAATAAACTACTGATTTGAAATGGAGTGTGAGCCAAAACACTTCGCTCTTTCAAAGCGAATTGAAATTTAGTGTATACATATGTTTTGAATCGCGGCGAAATGAATTAAAGCGACTTATGCATGCGTATAAACGTAGTAATAGACCTAAAATTTCTACGAAAGTACAAATTTGAAAACCGATTTTAAGCGGTCGTTATTCATATGTCTACATACAGACATACATACATATATTACCCTTCATATCAATTTAGGTCTATTACATACACCCCATGCTTTTCATTTTCAATCTCATAAATGGTTTATAAAGACTTTTGCTAAAATTTCAAAATCAAAGGTTATCAAAACAAATTCTATGGGAGTGAGAAATATTATTTTCTATCTTTTAGTCTATTTATAAAAGCGTGTTATATTGAAAAGTAGAGGTGCAAAACTATCGATGGCGCTATCGATAGTATCGATGTTTTTTATTTTTCCCTACTATCGATTGTTTTTTGGTCCTATCGATAGTCCGACAGACATGTGATTCAGTATTTATTTTAGTTTTATTTCTTCTTTTCTTTTCATTTCTCTTAAACATCCAAGTTGAACTAAAAATTTGGTTGCTACTTTTTTAAAAGAGTAATGTCAAATTTCGAAAATGACGGAAAACCTTGCATCTTTTAAAATACCGCTAAAAAACTGATACAAATTAATTTATACCAAAACTTTCAATATTATCTACGCACCACTATTTACTATTTAAGAAAAGGTAAATAAAAACCATTACTTCTCAGATAAAAAATGGGTTCTTCTTCTAAAATTGAAATTTACTTGACGAATGCCTTATATATGACGGAGGATATCTAAAACCACAAATATAAAATTTCAGTATGCCCAATTTTTTTCCATTTCAATTCATTTCAAATTTTCAATAACTTTACTTCTAACTTAACGGTTAAACAATTAAAAAAAGTGTAGAGTAGTTTACAAGAATATCCAAACGTAGTTTCGAAATATATTCTTAAGGAAATCTTCATACGAAAATTGAGCCAAAACCATATAAATACGATACTATCGACGATATATCGATAGTTTTGAAAATAATATCGAAAACTATCGATGGTCTGACTATCGATAGTTTTGCACCTCTATTGAAAAGTTTTTATTTTATTTTATTTATTTTCTACTTTTTAGTCTTGTCTGTACAAAATTTTGCAATAGATATTAAAATAATTCAACTTGCAGTGAAAAGAGAACAGAAGACTATGCAAGCAAAATGTTTTGTGCTCACGTTTAGTATATACATACATAAGTACATATCTACATACATATAGCAGCAATTAATTTCGTCTAAAGATATAGCATGTTGTCCGTTTCCGCTGTAGGGTATTTAGTGCATATTTTTAGGCGCAATATTTAACATCTTCTAGCGGGGCGACATCTACCTCTAGAGTTTTTGTAATTGTATGTCTTTGATATGATATCTACGACGAGGTTGATATCTAGGCTAGGTTTCCTATAAATAGCTTTGCTATATTTATAGTATAAATGGTGGTCTGGACAAACTACATTGCAAATTGATAAAAACGTTGTAAAATATCAAAAAACAAGTGAATTTTTTATGTAATTTTTAAGAGGTGAAAAATTAATTATGTCATTACTTTTAAAGCACACCCTATACTGGTTTGAGATTTTTTGTGCAATTAGTACCTATGTACACAATTCATAAGTAGTTGGTAACTAAAAAATAACTGTATACAAATGTTCTGATAGTTGCCCTTACTTAACTGGCGCCTTCTAAATTCATTGGCGTCCCCAGTTTTGTCCGATTGGCTCCACTTTTCGAGATAGCGGTACTTGAAACTTTGTTTAACTTTCATAAAAAAAAAACTTCCTTAGTTTTGGAGATACTTTACTAAACTTCAGCACACAATTCTATTTTAATATTACCTGCACTATCTCTTAAAATATAAAAAAATTAAATATAGCTCCCATACAACTTATTGTTCAGAGACGTTGTTGCGCATTATAACTCCTCTAGTTAAGCAGGTACAAATTTAGTATAGGTTCACTTTAACATAAAGCACGCATATAATTTATTATTCAGATATGAAGTTATAGTTATAGCGCAAAATCACATATCTGAGTAATCAGTTGTATTGGATCTATATGTTAAAGTGGACCTTTTTTCGGTAATTTTAAGAAATAATTAAGGTAATATTAAAAACCGTTATGTGCAACATTTTAGTAAAATAACTTCAAAACTGAGGGAGTTATTTATATAATAGTCAAAATTTAATCAAATTTCCAATTACCGTTATCTCGAAACCGTGCCATTGAATTTAGAACGTCCCAATTAAGTGAGTTCAACTTTCAAAATCATTGCTCAAATTTTACAACTAGCACAGCGTAATTTGAACCCAGCTTATTCTTTTGTTTTCTATTTCAGCGATCTAAATTTGTATTCCTCGTCAACTTTTGAAGCACTTGATGAAAATTAATTACACTTATATTTATTGATTTATGAAGAGATTACGAATAGAACCATATATAAAACATAGGTGAGCCCACTAATTAAAAAATTAATTTTTTTAAGGTGTACCTGTTTTTTAGACCCGCCCATATGCGCATATCTCAGGGACTTTTGATTGCCACATTAAAAAATAAAAACAAGTTGTGGCACACTCATCTAACCGATTTCACCTTATCCTCTGAACCTTGAAACATAAGTAAAACAAAATGGAAACCCAATTTTAAAGCTCGGTTCTGTACAAAAAAGAATAGTAAAACACCAAATAACACAGGACTACATAAAAAAAAAACTATTTCTGTCAAATTCCATAGTATGCTCAGTAAGAATTTATGAAATAAATGTGTATATTTTCATAGTTATAAATGGGCCGTACTACGCCCATATTCTAAAATTCCATAATAATGTTATCCATTTTTAAGGGATTGTTGTGAGTTTCAATTTCGAGTAAATAAGCGTCCTTGAATTTCGAAATATCGAAGTTTCAAGCATTTCTGAAATTTACCGCTATATGAAAAAAGGACGTAATTTCAGTCCGCCTTCAAACATTTTCAACGCCTTGCTTTTACGTGGCAAGTACAATAATCATACTGAGTTTGGTACAAATTGATCGAACGGTTACCGAAATATACATACATATGTGGTCATAGTGTGCGGTGCTACGCCGATTTTCCAAAATTTTGTTATAAACGTATTTTTTGCTAAAGAATTATTGCAAACGTCAATTTTGAATAAATTAGTGATTTATCGAAGATTTCGTATTTCTCTAATTTACCGTTTTATAGGATGTGGGCGCGGTTATCATTTTTCAGCCGTCTTCTATGTTTTACCAAGGCCAACACGCCAAGCTTGGGAGAAATTGATGCAGCGATTACCAAGATATACATGGGCGTAGCCAGGTAGCGGCAGGGGGTGCTCGAGCCCCCCCTAACTTTCAACTTTTCCTTATATATATATAATAGTACCCTAAAATGCCAGCTTAATAGGGTCGAGCCCCCCTCCTTAATTTTATTCTGGCTACGCCGATGAAGATATACGCATGTAATCATAAATGGGCGTGGCTGCGCCCGGCACCCGAAAATGTATAATATTATTTATAGCCGTTAATCATTGCAAGTATCAATTTTGAGTGAGTAAGCTTCAGTAGTTACTTATATATCGCAGTTTTCATATATCTGAAAACTGCCGTTATGTGGAAAATAGGCGTGGTTATAGTCCGATTTTGCCCTTTTTAATACCATCTGCCCTGCGCTCAAAATAAGTACACGTACTAAGTTTCGTTAAGATATCTCAATTTTTATTCTAGTAATTGTGCGTACAGGCGGACCAACTGACCTCCTAATAGATTTATTTTTGACAAGCTTTTATTTAACTTGGTGATCCTGCGGAAATTTCCAATCGATTTTGAACTAACTTCCCGACAAGTTAGAGACTTGAAATTTGCAGCACGATGAAAATGCAATTTAATTTGGCTTTTAGTAACTTTAACGAAAGCTTAACTTATTTTATTTTATTCATTTTAGTGCAGCTTTAGCACAATTTTCTTGCTGCAAAATCTTTTTTTAAACTATTTTATTTTATTCCTTTGATTGTACGTGTTAAATAAAAGCTTGTTTTTAAAAAACAGTTTTTTTAAATTATTTTATTCATTCTGAGCATTTATGTTTACATTTTTCTATATCTATCTCGATTCGTTTTAGCTGTTACAAACAATCGTAATGTGAACAAAGTTATAAAACCCCAATGCCCAAGTGCGCTTGGGTATAAAAATTGATGAAAGGTACTTTTGACCAGGCTAAGTGTATCGTCGATATTTTTGCAAAACCGTGTATCGACCAGTTGCAAAACCGCCTGAATCGCCATTCCGGCAAAAATGAAATTTGGTAACCCTGAACTCCAGGCATCAACGCGACCCCAGTTTCTTTCATTCGCCCTTGGTTTGGTAGATTGGCTTTCATTTGGAACAAAATCTACGTTATTCCATTAAGCCACTCTAAGTCTGAAGCAGAGCTGGGTAAATGCAATTACATTACAATTACAATTACATTCCTCAGTAATTGTAATTAGGATTCAATTCCTTTAGTTCACAGCAAAGGAATCGATTACTTTTTCAATTCCTTGAAGTAATTTCAAATGGAATTGTTTTTTTCTTTTATTCCATTACAAGGAATTTAATTTTGTAATTGGAATAAACTACGTGCTAGTAATGTAATTTTTTTATTTCAATTTCTTTGAAAGGAATTGAAAATGTAGTTTTTTTTCCAATTCCTTTGAAAGGAATTGAAAATGTAATTGATTTTTTTTCCAATTCCATTCCTCAAAGTAATTTAAAAAGTTATCGAAAAATTGGTTGCTAACTGCCTTAAATAAACAACTTATACCTAAGTAGTATTACTAATTGGACTTAAAAAAAACTGAATAGCTTAAACTGTAGCTGTTCAGTTTATAGGGTAAGGGTTAAATTTTCCAGATCTTACCGCGAACGCGCTTCGCGGCAGATGAGACCCATAAATGTTGCTGCCTTGGGCACTGCTGTTCTCTTGGACTAATCCCTGCGTATCTATAAAAATGCACTGAGTTAATTGCGTATATTATGGTACCCTTAATTCTACCCAAAATGGCGTTCCTTCTGGGGCCTTTGAAGTACTCTTACTGGTATCCTGCGTTACAAATGAGGATAGCGTCCGCTTGAATTACGAGCCCTGTGGGACTGGAGATCCTACCTCCTAAGAGTTTTATAAACAAATTTCATTGCTATGGCTAAATTTTGATGATAACACTGTAACCACGCTAAAATTACACAGAAAACGCCGAGAGACGTAAAATTAATTTTAAGTAGTATGTTACGGATCTGGATACCGCTTTTTTAGATAAGGTCATTTAGTCAAGTTATTTTCCTTTTTTAGTTTTCATTGCGAATGAAAAAAATTAAAACTTTAACATGGTCATACGGTCATGTACGATATGGCGTATGGGTAACATTATTTCCTGCTAGTATTTCATACAAAAAATTATTTCACTTTCACTTAACCCTTGCAAACTTGTTTATTTATCCATCGATTTTCATCGGTAGTAGTGTTTTAAGCCGCAAAACAAGCAGATATTGGCTAGTCTATACTAATATATATTTTGAAAGGCGTTTTTTTTCTGTTCGCAAAGCTCGAGAAAGGCAGTACCGATTTTTTTTGAAATTTCGGAATCTACTGCAGACTTTCCAAGGATGGTTATAGGCTAAAAAAAGTAATGGAATTGAAAAAAAAATCGATTACATTTTCAATTACTTTCAAAGGAATTGGAAAAAAAAAATACATTACTAGCACGTAGTTTATTCCAATTACAATATGAAATTCCTTGTAATGGAATTAAAGAAAAAAACCAATTACATTTGAAATTACTTCAAGGAATTGAAAAAGTAATCGATTCCTTTGCTGTGGACTGGAGGAATTGATTCCTAATTACAATTCCTTGTAATCTGTAATTGGGAGTAATTTAATTCCTAAAGGAATCATTACGACCCAGCTCTGGTCTGAAGACATGAAGCCAGATCAAGCCACAACAAATTGGTTAATTTATGTAAACATCCCATGCAGTGTAAAGTCAAACCAGTTTGAAAAAATACTAGTTCATTAACTAGTATGTGCCTACCAGTTCGACAATTTCGAAGAACTCAAGCGTTTAGCGACATCTGCCTTTGAATTGCCGAAGCTGTGGCGTCACGTGAAGACTATCGGTACTCGTTTTGAGATCGCATTTTCCAGCCCGCTTAGAGGTGGTTAAGATTTTTAAAGATAAATCAATGTAAGTAAAAATAATTATTGCAATCTGCACTGGCGATCAAAACCGAGTTCATGTACGACATTTTATTACCTACAGTAACATAAATTTTTTAATAAGAAACGGATTGCTTTGAAATTTTCAGAAAATGGTCTTTATTATCTAAGGGATAAAGGTTATTTAGTATACAGAAAAACCAGACTTAAAAAAGAAACAAGCGATTCACAGCAATAACGCAAGGCAACTCTATTCACTCAGTTCTAAACTTTTCTGTTTTGAGATTTTAGGAGGTTGATACCAAGAGGATTGTGGAGACTCCCTTGTTTTTAAAAGCGATTTTCATACGACTGGGAAAGCTCTCTACTGAGTTTTCTATGATTTCTCTTGGAATATTACCGCATTTTAATTTTACTCGCCTCCAAAGCCCTTCCGTGTAACTTGGAGGTTGCTTGTGCTATGCCAATCCTCTCTTGACCATAGCGCTCAACTTTTTCGATGGCGTTGAGGTCTAGACTTTGTTCTGGCCACTGCATTACGTAAAAATTTTGCTCAAGCAGCCGACGGTGTTTGTAGACAAAAGCGCATACCCTGAGGAAGAAGTTGTTTGCCAGCACGACGGCGATCTAACGGATTCTGAAAATATTTGACACCCTCGGCTGCTGGAGCAAAATTGTCACGTAGTGCAGTGGCCAACACAAATCCCAGTCCCTAGAGTGCATTCCCAGGCGTATGAAAATCGCTATTAAAAACAAGGAAGTCTCCATAATCCTCTTGATATCAACCTCCTAAAATTTCAAAACAGAAAAATTCATAACTGAGTAAATAGAGTTGCGTTTTTGCTGTGAATCGCTTGACTTAAACTGTTAAACTTTTTAGTTATCAAATGTGTATTATATCTGGTGACTTTATCCGCGCACATGAGTGCAATCTATAGCTCCAATGACGCGTGGAAAACGGTAAAATTTTACTGCAGAGCGCATACAAACAAATTTCGGATAAAAACGGGCAATAGCATCAGTCACTTTAGGTATGATTCTACACGCTATTGACTCGTGGACGCCCATGAAGTCCCGACAGGTCAACAATTGACCTGTTACGTAAAATCGTAATGTATATAATAATTGGCTCATAGGAGACAATGCTTAGTTCTATGCTTACTGCAGAAAAATTTAATAAGGTACCAACCAGTTCGAGTTCTCTATGATGCGCGTTCTATGCTGGTCCAATAAAAGCTGAACTGTTTCTTTTTGGATCCAAAATTGCCTATGAAACGTTTTATCTTTTAGAGGGTGTTAATGATCACCTCGCTCCGCAACCGTTCTTCATCGTCATCCGAAAAAAGTAATTCGGTTAGCATTTTATTACTTATTCAAACTATTTCTTGATGCAAATATATGTGTGTATATTGAAAAATTGAACTTATTTTTTTTTTTAGCGGCTTTATTTAAATTTTTTCTCTCAGGATGACACAAAGCTTGCAAATTAGCCCTACAAAACTGCTGGGTTAAAAATTTTACGTTTTAACTCTGAATTACCCCTAACTCTCTGCTTTGCTAGCCAATTACAAATTTAACCTGTCCTGCGTAATTAACTCAGGGTTAAAGGGATAACTCGACATCCTGCAAGTGGCCCTAAGAAGTTGTAACTATTTGCCGCTGAAATGTTTGGATCCTTCGTTAGTCACAATTGCCTTTTACTTTCTGCGATCAATACGTCGGGACGCGTTGGTCGGCTTTGAACCGTTCAAACAACGCGGAAGCCTTTTTGCGGTAACATCCGCCTCTTACAACGCACAGTGGGTTGAACGGTATGCAAAGTGGCGATTAATTCAGGGA